>NC_057808.1:228408289-228536677 GCF_018294505.1 Triticum aestivum
CGCGGTGGAGGCGGCGGCGGCGACACGTGGCGCGTGCCGATTCGCCGAGCGGCGCGGGCGGACGTGTCCGGCGCGGGCGGACGTGTCCGGCGCGGGCGGACTTTGTCCGGCGGCGCGAGGTGGACAGAGCTAGGGGTTGGACTGAGTTCGTTTTTCGGGAGGGTCACATATTTATAGGTAGAGGGAGCTAGGAGAGTCCAAATGAGGTGCGGTTTTCGTCCACACGATCGTGATCGAACGACCTAGAGCATGAAAGAGAGTTTGGTGGGTTTTGGGCTGGTTTTTGAGGGGGTTTTGCTGCACACACAAATAGACTTTGCGGATGTCCGGTTAACCGTTGGAGTACCAAACGACCTCCAAATGGAACGAAACTTGACCGGTGGTCTCCGGGTGGTATATTAAGGCCACTTGAAAAGCCTCGGTCCATTCTGAGAATGTTTGACACCCGCTCACGAAAGAAGACAAGAGGGATGCGCCGGAGGAGATAGGAGCGCCGGATTGCAAAACGGACAACGGGGAAAATGCTCGGATGCATGAGACGAACACGTATGCAAATGCAATGCACATGATGACATGATATGAAATGCATGACATGACAAAATACAAAACGAAAGACAAAACCCGACCATGGAGGGAATAACATAGCACATAGCCGAAAATGGCAAGAGTCGGAGTTACAAATATGGCAAGTTACATGCGGGGTGTTACATACATGCAAGAGGAGGACGATAGGACGCTAACCTTCTTGGACCGCAGGGCAACCTTGGACGGCATTGTTCATAAGCACGTTGAGCTTGCCGCCAACGCCGCTGCTCCTCACACGTCGGTTGGTGACCCGGTGCGCTAGGGCAGAGGATGTCGTTGATGGATCCGTATGTATCTTTATCTTTCTGTCAAATCCATGTAGTAGTATATGGTACTGCTAGTAATTATCTTACCTTTCGCATCAACTTCATAATTTCCGTACGTACTCCATGCATGAACCGTGCCAGAACCAAACTTCTCATTACTCTAGGGAAAATCGTTATTTCTATCTATCGGTCGCGGCATGGAGCAGAACCAAATTTTACAAGTTACAAGTTCTAAAGGAAAAGCCTGCCGTGTTTGCGTCGCACCCCCACACGGTTGGTCTGGTACGCCGCTCAAGGGGGAATGCATGCTGTGTTGCATTTTCACTTACAAGTGGGACCGCAGTTGAGCAAACCGACTATCGGCAAACCCCCACCCCGCCCACCGCGCGATGGCTGAGAAAACAGGAGGGAGAAGAGATGGCTGTAGCACGGACTCCAAGAAAATTGGTGTCGAATGGGACTCGTGTGGGTGGCGTGTGCCGTACTGCTAGACATGAATGCTAGTTATGGCCCATGCCACCCCACTATATCGAGGTGCTGGTTACGTAGAACAAATTTCCTGGAGTCCGTGCTCAGCCCTCCTCTATCTCTCTTCTCAGCTAGCCAGTAGACGCGCAGAGCCCATCGTATGTTTGCTCATATGCGGTCCCACATGTCAGTGAAAACGCAAGAGGACCCACTGAACCTGCACATCTTTCACCTCGACGTGCTGGTGATGAAAAATAAATCCAATAATGATCTTCGGTGGCCACTTTTCGAGTTACTCAAGAGTAGTAAGATTCTATTCACAGTTTAACCCAAGATGCACATCACGTGGCTTCAACTACCACTCTATTTTCTTGCATGACACGACCTGGATGCTGGATGTCCCATGTGTCAGCAAAAGGAGGAAGAACTCGACCAAATCTTCGGTTGTGCTCTCGGATTAGACTAGTTGTGCTAACTTAAAATTTTATTGTGTAGAATGGATGCAAGTTTTGGTATTGGGAAGAAGAGTACAACGATATATTGATAGAGCGCAATTTAGTAGATGTTCTAGCACTTTTAGCTAGCATAGAGGCTAGAGATGAGACTAGTGCACTTGTTGATAGAATAGAGGCTAGACACTTCTACTTCTTTACACTCGAAGAACAAAGAAGCACACAAGATCGAGCCTCCGCGGATCAATAATGAATGCATCGAGAAGGCACTAATCCAACTTACAGGAGCAGTTATGGAAGTTGGATATCTTCTAAAATGTATTCTTGTGGCTCTTGTGTTCTTTGGTCTTGCTTTTCTAGTCAAAATTTTGGTGATGTATTTCCATGTACCAAAAAATCAATGATGAAAAAAAGATATGTGCTTGCAAAGAAAAATGTACGCGGCCGGGATGCGTCCGCGCGTTCGGCGCACGGCCACCGCATCCGAGAAATGGCCTGGACACGACCCCATTGCCCTACCCAAACGGACAGAATCCGAGCAAAACGGATGTCCGTTTGGGGTCGTACGTTGGAGTTGGCCTTACAAGTGGGACCGCGGTTGAGGAAACCGACTATCGGCAAACCCCCACCTCGCCCGCCGCGCGATGGCTGAGTTAGAGAAACGACGAGGTTGAAGAGATTGTTGTAGCACAGACTCCAAGAAATATGGTGTCAGATGGAAGTCGTGTTGGTGGCATGTGCCGTAGTCCTGGATGTGAATGCTTGTTCTGGCCCATGCCACCCTACTACTCCTACTACTTATAGTAGTAGTATCGAGGATTCGAGGTGCTGGTTACGTACAACGAACACATTAACATATGGCCCACCTCACACTGTGGCCAAATTTCCTGGAGTCTGTGCTAGGTTAAAAAGTGTTCTTTGTGAGGATGGGTGGCTGATCTCAAGTTTAAAACTTGTTGTATTACGTATGTAGACGTAGAGATAGTGCAGCATGTGAAGCTAGTACAAATAGTGTACTATTGTTGATTGGCCTCATCCGATAACCCGTTGCAATGCACGTACAATTATGTATTCGGAAAATATTTTTTTGCCTCATCGCAGCACCCACTCAGAGAAGCGACTCGAAAGCCATTCATAAATTTAGTAAGTTTATCATAGGCATATCATTTTATTACATACAACAGGTCATCAAACCACAACGACAACGAGGATACATTATAAATACTAAAGTTTTCATCACACAACAAATAACAAGCAATGAAATGAACTTCAACTCAACCAATCCTCGGCGTTGGAAACGCTTGCTTTGAACCACAAGTGATTCCCTGGGAAGGGCCAGCTACTGTCAATCTCGAGACCAACGCAGGACTGATCATCCAGGCTGAAGCGGCCTACTATATCACGACCAGGGTAGGGAACCACCGCAATGTACGACGTATAGATACAGTTGCTTCTCATAAATGGTAGTAACGGTGTGTCAACAGCAGTTGGATCGCCTTTCACCATCATTGGATAGTTTTGTCCAAGGAAGAGCGGGTTTGCTCCAAGACTATCAATACTATACCAGGGAGAAGGTGTTGGCGCTAGCAGAGTAGTATCCATCCCGAATACCATGCAACGGGTGTTGGAATAGGTCCGGAGAGTGCGACCATGGGAGACAACACCTGCTTCCTTAGTAGTAACATCAGCAGTGGGTTGTATACAGATAAGAAGGGGTGATCCATCGGAAGTTGCCAGGCGCCACTGAGTATATGGGCCCTCCGCGTCCTCATGCTCATGATCATCACCATCGTCATCCCCCCCTTGGTTATAAAATTTTTCAAGTATAGGTGGTGGAATGTTCACAGGACCTTGGAAACACAAGAAGAAGGTTAATTAGTAGATAAGGGAAACTTGCTAACTCGCATGCATGTGGATGAAACAATTATAATTACGGTGGAAGACAAACATACCGACACTACGAGGATCCCATGCAAAAACAGTGCCACGAGTGGTGGCAGCAAACACAAGACCCTCGTATTGAATTGCATCACAGTACACATCCGTGTATAGAAACTGATTTTGAGCAATATCCATCCAGTCGAACCACGAAGGACGGCAACAAGATTGTCGAAGATAGCAACAACTCCATAGTTCCTGTAATGCCAAGAGCGGTTGGGAAGTCGACAAATTGCTATATTCCGTAGAAGACAGTCACCATGATCGTATTTGAACATGCGTAGAATACCGGTGTGCTCAACCTCTGGGCAGTCTGAGATTTTTGGAGGTGGAACCCGGTGACGAGTGTACACATTCACAAGTTCCCACTCGCAGTTGTACCCAATATAAACAACCCAATCTCCATTTGCGCCTGCCCAAGCCTTGCCCTCAAGCGATGGCATCTTAACATCATATGTATCATTATCAAGCGGCATCAACTTGCACAAGGTGAGGCTTCCCTCGTCCCCGCGCCAGTCAGCAGGGTCACGGCAAAGAAGATAGGGGAGATCAAACTGCTCCTGGACCCTTGGGTTCCTTGTAATGATGTTATTAGTTGAGTCGAGAATGGTCTTGAACGAACCTGCCATGCTAGCCGAGGTGATGATGTCGCACCGATCAATGAGTTCCCCCACCACGTCATCTTTCAGATCGTGGCAAGAATAACGGGGTCATTTCCGGCTTGTTCCCTCCATGGAGAAGACGATCGAACAATGGCAGAAGGAAGGGTGAAGGCAAATGGAGGAGGGAGGAAGAGCGTGCGACAGCAGTTCCAAATCGAGAGGGAAAGGCGAAGAGTCGGTGGACGGTTGCCAGTTTGCCACGGTACACGAAGAGGCTCCCCGGCCTACACGTCCTTTCAAAAATTGTACAAAAGGACTCGTCGTCGTCTCACTGACATGTTGGAACGGGACCACATGTCAACGAAACATGGTGTGTAATTTCTCATGCAAAATGCGATCTAGCCGCGTTGGCCCGAGGTGCCGCATTAGTTATCGACCTTTTTTATTTTAACATACAATCTGAGTGGATAGCTCCTATGGTCATCTCTCGTGAGCGGATATATAGGTGGGCTAGGTGGGCAGGCAGCAACAATCTAAGTGTTAAAAGAGTTGATCTCGGAAAAAGAGTTGATCCAATGCTTGGTTTTGTTTGGATTTTCCAACTATGACCATTGGATAGAGTGAATCAATTGCTTACGTTCAAAGTTATTCTCATACTATAGAATGGTATAGGAACGTGGAGAGATTTGGTTGATTTTATATTGCTGAATAATATAAAATATTATGAGTGCAGACGCTCCACCCCGAGGTTTGTAGCTCCTTCTCGGTCGTCGGGAATCTATGTTCTTCCACTCTTTCGTTTAAGACATGAGCTTTGTTCATCCTTTTCCCAACACGCAGGACATCTATATGCCTCCATTTTACAAAATCATAATATATGACTCCATGACACGTGGGACATCTAGCATCAAGGTGGCATGTCATGCAATAAAATGGAGATATGCAGTGTGTAAGTGAGTCGTGCACTTCGATGGCACCTAGTACTACGCAATATTTTTTCTCCTCGATGGCACGTGAATAGTGCACGTACTCAATGACAGAGCACGGGATGGTATCCATGGACATGGTCGGCCCTTTTTGAAGAGGGTACTAATAAATACGTAACTTTGATGTGTCCTGTCAAATCGCAGAACGACGAGAAGCTTGCTTACTACGCCTTCTCCCTCGCCAACGCGTGCACGGTGGCTCGCAGCACAAGGAGAAACTTTTGCTTACAAGCGGTGGACGTGCAGCAGTTCATTTGGTGTTAGATTGCTAGAAGTAGTACCATCATTATTGTTCGACTCCGGAAGAGGAGAAGAGTCAAGCGCAAGGTCACCTACTAACCTAGTACAGTACTACTATAGCCAAAGTTGGTCCACCTTTTTAGAGCATGGTTAATTAATATAGGCGGCTCTTGCAGCGGCACATCATTTAGAGCAAGTACTCTCTTCGTAGGATCAAAGGAAGTGAAACAAAAGTTGGAGTGGATGCTAGATTGCCAATTAAAACATGATTACATAGGAAAAAAATTCCTATAGCATTCTATCCTATGAATCAAATGACCAATGTAGGAAAATTATGAGGGGGGTCTCTCCAACACTGTTCCTCGGCTCGCACCTAGCATCACGGTGGTCAAACATGGAGTCATTCATCCGGTACACATGGCATCTCAGATCTGGACACAAGGTGACGCGACCTCTCACTTCCTCCGCCATTTGAAGCAGCGCGCCGGTGGAGGACTAGCATACTCCAATATTAGGTTGGCTCTATGTGATGTGGCAACTTCATATACTAACCTGATGCTGGCTATACTACTACGGTACTCACACTCCAAGAAGTGACTCGAAAACCATTCATAAATTGAGTCTATGACACGCATTTGCAAATGTACCATTCATTACATACAACAAGTCATCAACACACAACGACAACGATGATACATGTTGGATTATAGATTATTTCCAACAAAACATTCTATTAAATACTTAAGTTTTCATCACACAAAAAATAACAAGCAATGAAATGAACTTCAACTCAACCAATCCTTGGCGTTGGAAACGCTTGCTTTGAACCATAGGTGCTCCGGGAAGGGCCAGCTATTGTCAATATCGAGAGCAACACGGGACTGATCATCCAGGCTGAAGCGGCATATATCAGGAGCAGGGTAGGGAACCACCGCAATGTCCGAGGTATAGATACAGTTGCTTCTCATAAATGGTAGTAACGTTGTGTCAACAGCAGCTGGATCGCCTTTAACCATCATTGGATAGTTTGGTCCAAGGAAGAGCGAGTTTGCTCCAAGGCTATCAATATTGTACCAGGGAGAAGGTGTTGGCGCTAGCACACTAGTATCCATCCCGAATACCCTGCAACAGGTGTTGGAATAGGTCCGGAGAGGGCGACCATGGGAGACAACACGTGCTCCCTCAGTAGTAACAATCTCAGTGCACTGTATACAGACAAGAAGAGGTGATCCATCGGAATTAGTTGCCAGCCGCCACTGAGTATATAAGTCCTGCTCGTCCTCATGATCGTGATCATCACCATCGTCATCACCCCCTTGGTTATAAAAAATTTCAAGTATAGGTGGTGGAATGTTCACAGGACCTTGGAAACACAAGATGAAGGTTAATTAGTAAAGGGAAACTTGCTAACACGCATGCATGTGGATGAAACAATTATAATTACGGTGGAAGACAAATGTACTGAAACTACGAGGATCCCATGCAAAAAGAGTGCCACAAGTGGTGGAAGCAAACACAAGATCATCGTATTCAATTGCATCATAGTACTCATCATCGTGTACAGAAACTGATTTTTGAGCAATATCCATGGACGAACCGTGGAATCAATAACGACGGCAACAAGCTTGTCGAAGATAGCAACAACTTCATAGTTCTTGTAATTCCAAGAGCGGTTGGGAACTCGACAAATTGCTATCTTCCGTAGACGACAGCCACCATGATCATATTTGAACGTACGTAGATCATCTGTGTGCTCAACCTCAGGGCACTCTGAGATTTTTGGAAGTGGAATCCGCTGATGAGTGTACACATTCACAAGTTCCCACTCGCAATTGTACCCAATATAAACAACCCAATCTCCATTTACGCCAACCCAGGCCTTACCCTTAAGCGATGGCATCTTGACATCACACGTATCATTATCAAGCGGTATCAACTTGCACAAGGCGAGGCCTCCGTTGTCCGCGCCCATGCGAACAGGCTTATAGCGAAGAAGATAAGGGAGATCAAACCGCTCCTGGACCCTTGGGTTCCTTGTAATGATGTTATTAGTTGAGTCGAGAATGGTCTTGAACGAACCTGCCATGCTAGCCGAGGTGATGACGTGCACCGATCAATGAGTTCCCCCACCACGTCATCTTTCAGATCGGGGCAAGAATAACGGGGTCGTTTCCGGCTTGTTCCCTCCATGGAGAAGACGATCGAACAATGGCAGAAGGAAGGGTGAAGGCAAATGGAGGAGGGAGGAAGAGCGTGCGACAGCAGTTCCAAATCGAGAGGGAAAGGCGAAGAGTCGGTGGACGGTTGCCAGTTTGCCACGGTACACGAAGAGGCGCCCCGGCCTACACGTCCTTTCGGAAATTGTACAAAAGGACTCGCCGTCGTCTCACTGACATGTTGGAACGGGACCACATGTCAACGAAACATGGTGTGTAATTTCTCGTGCAAAATGCGATCTGGCCGCGTTGGCCCGAAGTGCCGCATTATTTCTCGACTTTATTTTTTAATGGCGTGCCGTTCAGTTTTGAAGCACGACTAACTGGTACTGTTTGCAGAGAAAATATAAACTACTCTACCACTACTCCACCTCTAGTACTAGTAGTATAAAAAAGATATATAGGCTGGAGCTTCAGAGCTTTCTTGCTAAGGGCTGCCCACTTGCTTCTCACACTATCACCCTCTCTCCAGATCTAAAAAAGACGGCCTCTCTCTCCCTCCTCACCGGTGGTCACAGATCCGCCGGGGAAGAAAAGGACGTGCAGCGTTGACGCACTCGTCGTCGGCGAGCGAGGTCACGCACTGACGACAAGGCCGTCCTCTCAGACCTAGCGCCCGCGCGGGATGGCCTCCGTCCCCAAGCTCGCTGCCGTAGTGCGTGCGGAGGACGACGACCACGAGCGAAGCCACTTCCCGCCGACCCTCAGGTATGCTACCTCTTTTCGAACCATACCCTTGTTCTATTGCCCCATCTGCCACGTCGCTGCATGTGGATCTTTTTCCACTCCACCATCTTCCCAATTTGCTATCCTCTGCTCTGCTGGTCACGCAGACGAAAACCTTAATTTGCACTATTAAAGGAAACCCTACTTCATGCAGACTAATCCATGTCTGGGTTGAATAAGGAAAGGAAGGGAGACTGTACTGTCCAAGAGAGTAGGCATCGAACCCGCATCTAGGTTGAAAAGGGGAAAATCAGTAGCTAAGGAACGAGTCTCGTGTCTCTTGGTTGAAGAAGGGTAGAAAGGCATGACAACGCAATAGAGAATGACCAGGTCGATCGGTTTGTTGTCCTCACATAGGAAAAAGGTGGCTAAAGAGAACAAAAATGGGACGTAATCCACATATGCTGCCTGGATATTTGTTGCTCTGGGCAACCATACCTCCCTCACCACTCTATGCGTCCGTGGAGGTACATCGTACTGGTGCGCCCACTGTCCGAATGGGCCTCCCATGCTCTTATTGTCACTTTTTTGCTGTTAGTATAACGCCAGCAGTCAAGTCAAGCAATGCTACTGCTAAAGTGATGCCACATTTAACTAATGCCGCACTCAGTCTAATGCCACCGATAAATTTAAGCAATGCCATTTAATGTCACTGGATTATTTCAGGGTTAGCTGTTGATTGTGGATGTATTAAAGATTTTTCAGCTAAGGCATTCTAATGCTGTTGCACAGCCAGTATACCAACGATGAAACTTGTTACTACCTTCAGATTTTTGCACTGTTAATGCTTATAGATTACATACCTCACTTTCATGAGATAAGTTAATTTTTTTGTACAGTGTCACCAAAATGCCAAGGCGCTGATGTCATTTTATTTTGGTTAAACTGCACAAAAAATTATGAAGACAAGAGGAAAGGTCAAGAGTGGGCACCTCCTCCTCCGGCTGTTCTCTTGATTCGTTCGATCAAGTTTTTATGTTTGATCGATTATCAAGATTGGGATAGCAATTTTTAAGGTCCCCCGAGTTCGAAATGATATTTACCTTGGAGGTACATGGTTTGCAATTTTTTATACTGTCATTAGTTAATAATGCTAGTTACCTTCAGACTTTTGTATTTGGTTTAATGCTCATGCACAGCTAGTATACCAATGCTGAAACGTGTTACCTTTACATTTTGTATTGTTAATTCTTATAGAAATCTTCCAGTGCTAGAGTTTATTGAAATCTGTTCAGTAAAACCATTGTACTGTACCCTGTAATAAAATAACTACTCTACTGTTGCACTAGCCACTGGATTAGTGTATATTTGTAGTATTCGAATGGTGTTGCATTAGCGTATGGACATAAATAAAGTGTGGCAAGCTTTCCCAGATATGTGCTCAAGAAAACTACTACCTGTTTTTCTAAATACTAGACGTTGGGTACTTTAAATTGAACCGCAAAACGTCTTATATTAAGGAACAGAGGGTGTAGAGTTCACTCAAATTATCCCGGTAAAGCTAGTCACACCTTTGTTAAAATTAATGTTCATTATGTTATCGGAGGAGGTCTGTATGTTTGTCTCTAATGCCTGTCGACTACATACCTGACATCATGATGTAATGTTAAGTCATTTCCTTTTGTACAGTGTCACTGAATTGTCAAGGCGGTGATGGCATTTTATTTTAGTTGAACTGCACAAAATATGCTTAAAAGAAGAGGAAAGGTCAGGAATCGATCATTCTTTCAGAAAGAACTATATATGCCTTTCTGACATCAGCCGTTGTTGCCTTATTTATTCCTTCAAACAGGTGGTTAGAAACAGTCTTGCTACCTTTTCCCATTAAGAAATTGGAATGCTTATATTTGTGAGTCTATGCTTCAACTAGTGCCACTTTTATAGTAATCACACTTTCAATATCTATGCAAACAGGGATGCTCGATTTTAGTGGAACTGCACAAAAAGTCCAACTGGTTCAACATTAGGAGCATGTTTTCTTCCAAACATTTATATCCAATTGGTGGCACTATGAGTTGTTCATTACGAAGGTACATGGTTTGCTACTATCTTGCTACTCTTTTTGTACTGTCATTAGATAGTAATACTAGTGGTTTGCATGTGAATTTATTGGCAGGGTGGACCTACATTGGAGGTGCAGGACAGGATTCAATGATTGGATGCTCAATTTCGGTTGTATCGATTTCACCTCTTCCATCACTGCGAACATGGATATCCTTGGTCTGATGAAGAATAGGCGCTATATTTCTGCTCTGAACCAGCAAATCAATTCAGTATGAAATTGTCCAGGGCAAAACATGACTGTATCAAATTGTCCAGTGCAAAACATGACAGATGCTAAGCGGAAGAGACATGTTTAAACCGAAAATACAAGGTGGGGTATATGTTTACTAGCTGCTTGATATTTGTGCAGACAGAGATGTCTGCCCGTTGCTATTTGGCAAACACACAAAGTGACCGCAATTTTGGTTGAACTGCACAAGAGAATAGTATAGTCACTGCATGCAGTGCCATTTGAAAATAGACACAGAAAGATTGGATAGTCACTTCATGGACTGCAGAAAAGTAGTACTGTACTATTTATTGGCCAACACTAGGTGCTTCATTGCTTTGGTCTGATTATACAATGGGCATCATTTTGCCTAAGTTAAAGTTTGTATTCCGAAAATAGTCTCGCCGTGTGATCGAGAAGACCAAATCATATTGCAGTGGATGTTCCTCCATCATGTGTGGTTCATTCTCATGGTTCCAGCTGTTGGTGAAACCACTTACGTTTGCAAGAGGAATTGTAGACTTCACAAACAAATTTGTCTTTCAGTCTGTACTGAATGTTGGCCAAGAGAAGCATCCATGTTAGTAGGAAGAACAGATGTTTTTTCTAGATCTTTGCTTTTGGAGCTACATATTTGTATATGATCTGTGAATCATTGAGATGCATTAACATGTTGATCTTATGTATGGGAATCGTACTAGTTGGTTTTAGTTGCGACGCAAGATCCAAGTGGCTGATCTTTGCTTTTGGAGCTACATATTTGTATATGATCTGTGAATCATTGAGATGCATTAACAGTTCCTTATTTCTGTTCGCTCAGTGTTTACAAGTTACTGATCGATCACTAGCTAGCCTACTAATGCGCTCCTGGCAGTTTTAGTTGCGACGCAAGATCCGAAGTGGCAGTTTTTGAATAAAAATGCCTACCTCTGAAGAAACTGACAAGCTGCTCTGAAGAAAATGCCATGCGAATCTGAAGAAACTGCTAGCAAAAACGTTCGCAAATGCCTTATCTCCCAGCTAAAGTTCATCAACTAATGCCCTCGGCTGCGACTCGTTGCATGCTGCTCCACATACTGGCTACGAGCAATTTTGAGTGCCTGCATGCAGCCGGCCATAATTAAGGCAGCTAACTGATGCGAAAAAAGATGCGCTTTAATTGTTGCGGGCCTTTTAAATCCGTGGAATCATTATTGACAAGGAGGGAGATGATTCGAGTGCACTCGTTTGACCGTCATGCCGGCGTGCGACCCAGCACGGATGGGACGGGACGGCACAGTCATAATTTCAGTTTCTCTAGTTTTCCACGGCAAGCTAGCGTGCTAAGCCATGCCTGCTTATGCATTGAATTCCGATGACCGTCACGCTACCTTCCGCCTATAAGTACTGTGTCCCGGCCTTCTCCGGTGGCACAGTGACCTAACTCGCCCTATCCTCATAAGCCCCCACCGGTCCGACGTCGCTCGCCACTATTCCTCGCTCTCGCCACGTCCACCATGCCCCCGCCTGTCCGCGATAGGCGAGGCCGGAGGCGGTCACCGTCGGAACTAGTGTTCGGTTTTTCACCAGAAGGCAGACGGGGGAGGAGGCATTCTATCGGTCTTTAGATGGCAATGCGGAGATCGAGGACTTGTTGGAGCGCGACCGCCTGGCGGAGGAGCAGGAGTTGTTGGAGCGCGACCGCTTGGCAGAGGAGCAGCGTATCGCCGATTTGCGCCACCAGCGGGACATGGAGCAGCAGCGCACCGACGCTCTGAGTCGCGAGCAGATAGTCCTGGAGGCTGTCGAGCATGCACGCGTTCGCGACGCCGATTTTTACTACCAGCTCGTCAAGTGGGTTTCCCGCTTAGAAGCCGAAGCTTCGGTGGACCACGCCGGCATGGAAAGGGCCAATACGCGCGAGCAACGCGCCCTATCGCACCTCTGGCAAGTCCGAGGCGAGGCGGAGGACGCCGGTGCCGGCGTTTAGCGTGTACCGTAGATGGCAGACGGCATCGTCTAGTTAGCTAAGAGTAAGTTAGTACTTGTATGCTACTAGCATATTAGTGGGAGTAGATAGTTAACTTGGCTATGATGGTTGTCAACGTTGAAGTTCAGTACTCTATATGTGGATTAGACCTGTTACTTTGCTCTGAATGTTGAACTTTCCGTTTGATGTATGGAATGGGCTGTTATTTTTTTAAATGGGTTGTATTTGTCCTCCACGGGTTTAGAGGCTGACTTGTGGGCCTACCAAGTTGACGCATACACAATCAAGAGATGATTGTACATGGAGAGGATGACAGCAGGGACCCGCCAAGGTCATGGCAGTACGCAAGCAAGTGCCTCCTTATTTCAAGCCAATAAAAAATTGGCTCCTCCTAATGGATTTCTGACATCTGGGTCCCATGCCATTGTCAACGTAGTCAATAAACGAGAGAATTGCACAACTAGCGGCTGACACCAGGGACCCAGCAGCTCGCCTAGTTATTTTTGTTTTGGGTTAATTTGATAAGTGCCACTCCAAATCTGGTGTTTCCGAGAAATGCCACTGCAATTTCCAAACTTTGAAAAATGCCATTTCATGCCATTTCCAGTGGCATTTTTCGAAGTCTGGAGTGGCATTTTTAAAAGTTTGCAAATTGCAGTGGCGCTTTCCAAAGTTTGCAAAAATTGCAATGGCATTTTTCAAAGTTTGGAAATTGCAGTGGCATTTTTATGAATCACCATAATTGGAGTGGCATTTATCTAATTTGTTTTTGAGACAGGAGCAGGGTGTCAACTGGGCTGTGCGGGGCACTCTGGCCTATCTAGACAGCCTTCTCTTTTATGTTTACCACAGACCAGCCCAGTAGTTTTTTTCTTTCTGAAAATGGCTAGCCCATTTTTTTGTGATTTGCCAAGTAAGTCGCTTTGGCAGGCCTGTTGGGCTGCAAATCTTTCAAGACGAGGAGAGCTTCATTCGGCTGGCTGAGAAAATGGCCTATCAGTAATGAGAAATGGGTTGTACATTTTTAAAACACATCAAACCGGCAATTAGTTTCAAATTTCTTTTCTTCATTTCGAGATTTTAAATTGCATTGATTTTTATGTGTGGACAATTTGTTGGATTTTATATTGATATACATTTATTTTTAAAATCAGTTTGAATGTGACTCGATATTTCAGGATTAAAAACAGTTCGGACCGCACCGAAATATGCAAAATTTCGTATAATTTTTTAACCGTGGCCACAATATGGGTTGTAATGCTAACAAAAGAATATGGGCTCCAAAAAAAACCTTAAGAATTAGCAAATGGGCTGTAAAGTATTAGAAATAATGGCAGATGGGCTATATGTTGTTTTCCACAGATTTGAGGCTTTCCTAAAAAAAGGTTAACGCACAAGCAGTGACTGTTGGATGTCCATCCAACAGCCGTCGTGCTTCTTCAATCTCTGCTCTTCCTGCTCCAGCCGCTCAAACAAGCATCGGCGAGACTGCCTGCTCCCTCCTCCCCGCAGCCGGCTGTGCTGCCGCGCAGGCCTCACTGCCCCACCGTACTCCCATCGCTGGCCTAGCCATCCCTCTACTCACCCACACCTGCTGTTATTCTCCGGCGACGGCAGACGAACGAGTAAACCCTTGTACAGTCGTACTCCCCTCCGTGTGGGAAACAACTGCCGAGTCTTCCCTGGCTCCGTGTCGTTCCCTTCCTAGGCCTCGCCGTCGTCCACCACCCTGGTGCTCTCAGCGCGGCCTAGTCAATGTGGTCAACGACCAACATGCATCTGAAGTGGACTGTACGTGGAGAGGCTGACAGCTGGGTCCACGGCTGCACGCAAGGAAATGCCTCCTTATTACGCGCAAAATAGTGATTCCTCCACCTGACATCTGGGACCCACCGAAAGGGCCTCTGTATTTCGTGAAAAAAACATTACCGCCGCTGACAGCTCGGACCCACCAGCTATATCTTCGCACGCAAGGAAGTGCCTCCTTATTACGCACAAAAAAATGAATACTCCCCCTGCTAGCTAGGACCCAGTATAGTGGGAGGCTGACTTGTGGGCCTACTAAGTTGACGGGGACGGAGGGCTTTGTCAACTTAGTCAATATGCACGATTCTAGCTCCAGTGACCGTACGATGTCCATCCAACGACCGTAGTGCTTCTTCAACCTCTGGTCTTCTTGCTCCAGCCGCCCAAACCAGCGCCGGTCGTGCCTCGTGCTCCTGCCTCCCGTGGCCGGCTGCGATGCCGCGGAGGCCTCACCGCCCCCTACTACTCCCACCGCTGGCCAAGCCATCCCTCTACTCACCCACACCCCCTGTTATTCTGCGGCGACGGCAGCCTGACACCGCAGCGAACCAGTGAACCCTCATACTCCTCTATGCGTGGGCATCCACTGACGCGTCTTCCCCGGCTCCGCATCGTCCCCTTCCTAGGCCTCGCCGTCGTCCACCGCCCTAGTGCTCTCGGTGCGGCGTGGTCAACGTGGTCAAGGAACGGCTTCCATCGGACGTGGACTGTACTTGGAGAGGCTGACATCTGGGTCCACGGCCGCAGCAAGGAAGTGCCTCCTGATTACGCGCAAAATAATTATTCCTCCACCTGACAGCAGGGACCCACCGGACAGGCCACCTTATTTCGCGAAAAAACGTTTCCCCCCTGACTGCTGGGACCCACCTAGCTACATCTTCGCACGCAAGGAAGTGCGTCCGGGCAAAAAAACGATTCGCCCCCCTGACTGCTAGGACCCACTAGCTACATCTTCGCACGGAAGGAAGTGCCTGACAGTCGGGACCCACCTGGTCGAAGCGTACGTAGCGTTGTCATTCTGGTCGCGAACATGTACGTACATACTAGTCGATGTAGAGGCGCGCACGTGTCATAGTAGAGGCGCGCACGTAGCATGTACACGTACGTACAACGGCCAGTGTGCAAGAAAGAAAATACGGCCACGTACGTACATACGGGTGGGGTCTCGAATGCCTACTCGCGCATACATACGGCCAGGGCTCGTGTACATGGCTGGGTCGGAACGGAGAAACTGCGTCGTTGTCATGTTCATGGGGAGCCAACCGGCTGGGTCGGAACGGAATGCGTCATCATGTTCATCGGGAGGGCTTGGACAGAACATCTGATGGAAATGAGGCCTGGCGTACCGCAGAACGGAGGAAATAGCCTTGTGTTCGACCGGCCACGGTCGAAATGAGATCCTGTTCATCGGGAGGGGTCTGGTGTACCACAAAACGAAGGAAATGGACTCGTGTTGGACCTCCTACAGCCGAAACGGGGTCTTTTTGATCGGTAGGGGTGTGGCGTACCGCAAAACGGAGGAAATGGACTTGTGTTGGAGTGCTAGGTCGAAACGGGGGTCCTGTTTATCGGGAGGGGTGTGGCGTACCGCAAAACGGGACTCCACGGGATACTGTTCATCTCCACCGTCGACCCCCTCCAGCCTCCACGGGCTATTGTTCATCCACCGTCGACCTCCTCCAGCCTCCACCTGCGACTGTTCATCCACGGGCTCCTGTTCATCCAGCCTCCACCGCGCGCTACTCCACCGGCTACTGTTCAACCAGCCCTCTCCACGGGCTCCTATTCAACCACCCCTCCACGGGCTACTGTTCATCTAGCCCTCCACCATCTACTGTTCATCCAGCCCTCCACTGGGTGGTCCTGTTCATCCGGCCCTCCACGGGGTCCTGTTCATCCAGCCCCAATCGGCTCAATCGATCGGGGTCCTGTTCATCCAGAGGCAACACCACGGGGTCCTGTTCATCCACCCCCACCAGGAACTGTTCATCCAAACCCCCCCCCCAGCAACGCTCACTGTTCATCCAGAGACAGCATCGATCGGCTTCAGTTAGCAGCAGTAGCGAAGGAATTGCTCGATCGGGTTCAGTTAACAGCCATCGATCAATCGCTCGGGTTCAGTAACGCGTAGCCTGCAGTGCAATCGCTCGGGTTCAGTAGGCGAACGCCTCGCTCGGGTTCAGTTAGAGCCCAACGCCTCGCACCCACACGTGTGCGTGTATGAGAGAAATGCGCAAACCTCCGTGCATCGCTCGGCCCCGACCACCCACCGTAACCGGGAACACCCCGATATTTTCCTCGCCCTCGCTTCTACCACGGTTTTTTGCGTCATGGACGGCCCAAAGAATGTCATGCAGCTGCATCTCCGGCCCGCCCAGGACGAAAAGCTCATTTTCTGTCATGATTTTTTGTCATAGAAGTAGGAGCCCACCACATCTATGATGATACCGGGTTTTGTCACAATTATCGTCATAGAAGTGTCATAAGTATGACAGAAAAAAAATTCGTTCGGCCCAAAATGTCACGGATGTGTCTTTTTTTGTAGTGCAATGATGTGATCCCGTTATCAAATGACAACACATGTCCATGGTTAGTAAACCTTAACCATCTTTGATCAACGAGCTAGTCTAGTAGAGGCTTACTAGGGACACGGTATTTCGTTTATGTATTCACACATGTATTTAAGTTACTAATAAATACAATTCTAGCATGAATAATAAACCTTTATCATGAATAAGGAAATATAAAATAACAACTTTATTATTGCCTCTAGGTCATATCTCCTTCAATCCAACTTTAGTAACAAAGCTCGCGGTACATCAAGATCATGCCAAATCAAGAACGCGCGCGAGAGAGAGAGAGATCAAACACATAGCTACTGGTACATACCCTCAGCCCCGAGGGTAAACTACTCCATCCTCATCATGGTGGCCGTCGGGATGATGAAGATGGCCTCCAGTGATGATTTCCCCCTCTGGCAGGGTGTCGGAACAGGGTCCCCATTGGTTTTCGTGGCTACAGAGGCTTGCGGCGGTGGAACTTCTCATCTAGGTCTTTTTTCGGGGGGTTTTGGTATTTATAGGAATTTTTGGCGTTGGTCTCACGTCAAGGGGGTGCCCGAGGGGCCCACAAGCCGGGGGTGCGCCCTAGGGGGTGGGCGCACCCCTAGGCTTGTGGCCTCCTCGGTCACTTCCTGGCCCAGCTCCTGTGCTTCGGGAGTCTCTTTTGGTCCATAAAAAATCACCATAAATTTTCAGCCCATTCCGAGAACTTCTATTTCTGCACAAAAGAAACGACACCACGGTAGTTCTGCTGAAAACAGCGTGAGTCCGGGTTAGTTCTAATAAAATCATACCAAAACCATATAAAATTGTTACAAACATGGCATGAATACTTCATAAATTATAGATACATTGGAGACGTATCAGTAACTTAATACCAAAGGGGGAGAGTAAATATAGATCATAGGGCTGAGAGAGAGAGGGTCTTTTGCTTTTGCTCATTTTCTTGATTTGGTTCGCTTTTGAGATACTTTGGTTGTGATGGTTTGTAAGTCTATGTTACGCTTGTGTATGATCATATTGTACTTGATTTGCTTTGCGTGCTATCTATCTATCATTCGTGATTATTGCTATGAAAATTCACGTGTTTGTTTGGTGATGAGGGCTTGATGCATTCTATTCATATTCTTTTGTGCGCTCCACAAGGATGTATGTGGCATGGAAGAGTCACCCATGATCCTAATACATTGTGCATTTGCATTTAAACGCAAATTTTAAATAATGCTTATCACATACTTCTCAAAGCGACGATGTTATTCAATGATTATATCTTATTTCAAAACTTTGATTCATATGTTGTCATCAATTACCAAAAAGGTGGAGATTGAAAATGCAACTGATCCCTGGGTGGTTTTGGTAATTCATAACAACATATACATCATTTAACTAATGCCTATTCAAAGAATATTTTAGGAAAGTTCAATCTAGGTATGACTATGAGATGTGAATGTGGACACCTCAAATGCAAAGGACAAGGCATTGCAAAAGCTCCGAGACTCTACTTTTTTGGTTAAATGATCCAATATCACATTGAGTCCATAGGAAAGCCAATACTATAAAAGGGGATGAGGTTTTGATTATGACTCATTTGCTCAAGTGCTTAGAGATATTAATCCAAAAACCCTCAACCACACCCTCACATTCCAATATGTCCAAAACCCTAAAGTCATTCTCGGTCTCGCCGATTCACTCTTACCCGGACTCACCGGGATAAACTTGATAGAGCCATTGTGTAAACCCTAGAAACTCGGTCTCACCAAGGTGAAATTCGATCCCACCGAAGTGCACAGGTAAACCTTCTGTAACCCATTGTTTTCATCTCGAAATTTCCGAGTCAAAATGACCGGTGTCACCGAAGCATCAAAAGTGCTTAGGTCATCTTCAATCTGTCTAACCGAGTGGATTCATCCGGTCTCCCCAAAATGCCTAAAGTTTGAATCTTTTGCACCAATTGGTCTCATTGAGTATTTCCCCTTGGTCCTACCGAGTTGTGCATAAAGGTATGTAACATATAGATTTTTTGTGAAAGCTATATATATCCCACCCACACCGCCTACTCTCAGAGAGAGCAACCAAGATGAAGCCACCACTTCACATATCCATTTTCTAAGAGAGAACCATCTACACTTGTGTTGGGATCAAGGGATTCCACTTCCACCATTTGACCATTGATTTCTAGCCCCTCAAGTTCCTTTTCATTTCAATCCTTCTCCTACTACCATGCCAAATCTATGAGAGAGTGATTAAGCGTTGAGGAGAGTATATTTTGAAGCACAAGAGTAAGGAGTTCATCATCAACAACATCTATTACCTTTTGGACAGTGGTGTCTCCCAAATTAGTTAGGTGTCACTTGGGAGCTTCCAAATATTGTGGAGTTGAACCAATGAGTTTGTAAGGGTAAGGAGATCGCCTAATTCGTGAAGATCTTCCCTGAGTGAGGCTAGTCCTTCGTGGCCGCAAGCCATGATGGCATAGACAAGGTTGCTTCTTCGCGGACCCTTCGTGGGTGGAGCCTGATACGTCTCCAACGTATCTATAATTTTTTTATTGTTCCATGTTGTTATATTATCAATCTTGGATGTTTTACAATCATTTTATAGCAACTTTATATCATTTTTTGGGACTAACCTATTGACATAGTGCCCAGTGCCAGTTGCTATTTTTTGCTTGTTTTTTACTTCGCAGAAAATCAATACCAAACGGAGTCCAAACGCAGCAAAACTTTTTGGAGAATTTTTCTGGGCCGGAAGACACAGGATGGGCCAAAGAAGTACCAGAGGGGTGCCCCGAGGAGGGCACAACCCACCTGGGGGCCCAGGCGCGCCCTGGTGGGTTGTTGATGACCCACAAGTATAGGGGATCAATCGTAGTCCTTTAAGTAAGAGTGTCGAACCCAACGAGGAGCGGAAGGAAATCACAAGTGGTTTTCAGCAAGGTAATATCTGCAAGCGCTAAAATTGTAAGTAACAGAAAATTTGGTAGCAGGATAATTTGTAACGAGCACGTAACGGTAATGGCAAATAATATGCAGCAAGATAGCCCAATCCTTTTGTGGCAAAGGACATGCCAAAACAGTTTATTATAATAAGCAAAGTGTTCTTGAGGGCACACGGGAATTTCATCTAGTCACTTTCACCATGTTGGCTTGATTTGTGTTCACTACTTTGATAATTTGATATGTGGGTGGATCGGTGCTTAGATGTTGTTCTTACTTGAACAAACCTCCTACGTATGATTAACCCCCTCGCAAGCATCTGCAACTACGAGAAAAGTATTAAGATAGAATCTAACCATAGCATTAAACTTTTGGGTCCAAATCAGTCCCTTATGAAGTAGCGCATAAACTAGGGTTTAAGCTTCTGTCACTCTAGCAACCCATCATCTAATAACTACTCCACAATGCATTCCCTTAGGCCCAAATATGGTGAAGTGTCATGTAGTCGATGTTCACATGATACCACTAAGGGAATCACAACATACATATTATCAAAATATCGAACACATATCAAGTTCACATGATTACTTGCAACATGATTTCTCCCGTGACCTCAAGAACAAAAGTAACTACTCACAAGTGATAAACATGTTCATGATCATAGGGGTATTAAATAGCATAACGGATCTAAACATATAATCTTCCACCAAATAAACCATATAGTTATCAACTACAAGATGTAATCAACACTACTAGTCACCCACAGGTACCAATCTGAGATTCCGATACAAAGATTGAACACAAGAGATGAACTAGGGTTTGAGAGGAGATGGTGCTGGTGAAGATGTTGATGAAGATTGGCCTCCCCAAGATGAGAGGGTTATTGGTGCTGATGATGACGATGATTTCCCCCTCCGGGAGGGAAGTTCCCCCGGCGGAATCGCTACGCCGCATGGCGAAAGTGCTCCTGCCCAAGTTCCGCCTCGAGAAGGTGGCGCTCCGTCGCGAAAGTCCTCCCCTTATTTTTTCTAGGTCAAAATGACTTATATACTAGAAGATGGGCACCGGAGGTGGGCCGAGGAGGGCACAACCCACCAGGGCGTGATTGGGCTCCCTGGCGCGCCCAGGTGGGTTGTGCCCACCTGGTGGGCCCCCTCTGGTAGTTATTCGCTCAAATAATTCTTATTT
This sequence comes from Triticum aestivum, assembly GCF_018294505.1. Classification (NCBI taxonomy): domain Eukaryota; kingdom Viridiplantae; phylum Streptophyta; class Magnoliopsida; order Poales; family Poaceae; genus Triticum; species Triticum aestivum. The sequence goes on from NC_057808.1 coordinate 228,429,501, forward strand.
ATTCCATAAAAATTCCTCGTGAAGTTTCAGCTCATTTGGAGTTGTTCAGTATAGGTAGCCTGACGTAGCTTTTTCAGGTCCAGATTTCCAGCTGCCGGAATTATCCCTCTTTGTGTGAACCTTGCATATTATGAGAGAAAATGCATTAGAATTACTCCAAAAAGCATTATTATGCATAAAAACATTATAAATAACAGTAGGTAAACATGATGCAAAATGGACGTATCAACTCCCCCAAGCTTAGACCTCGGCTGTCCTCAAGCGAAAACCGAAATCGAAAAAACATGTCCACATGCTTAGAGAGAGAGGGGTGTCGATAAAAACAAAATACGGACATAGACGCATCATGTAAATTATTATAACAGAAACAAACTTTAACATAAAACTTTTATCATAGAACTTTTATCACAGACGTCTCATGAATAAGTAACAATTCATCACAACATCGAAGTATAAAGCATAAACTCTATTGGAAACCAACAAACTATGTTCTCAGTCAACTTTGCAACTACAATTCATCATCTTTTCAGGAAGGGCCACGTATCTGAGCCTTTAGGCAAGTCCGCATACTCAACCATCATATAGTATTCTATGATTGCTAGCACTCACCGCATACACATGAGCAAAACGTTTCAATTGGACACATAGAAAGATAGGGGCTTATAATTTCGCCTCCCAACGTATTCACCTCAAGGGTGATGTCAACAATAATAACTCATGCTACCCATATCCAACTGGATATATGTGCCTAGATCTTTCCTCACCACATGATGCTTGCCAAAAGAGAAAAATAAAAAGGAATAGAGAGAAAAACTTTGACTCTTGCATGAAAGTAAATACATAAAAGTAAAATTTCGCAGAGGGAAGCAGAGGTTGCCATGCGCTTTTTGTTTGTATGTTCAATCTCTTAGTGCAAAAGAACATCACGTTATATTGCCCCTTATGATAGTAACCTTTATTATGTAGTCTGTCGCTTTTATTCTTTGCCATCACAAGTTCGTACAACGCTCAATTTTCTCTTACACTAAATGATCTAACACTTTTAGAAGCAATTTTTATTGCCTTATTGCACCGTTGACAACTTACTTGAAGGATATTACTCAATCCTTAGGTAGGTATGGTGGACTCTTGAAAATAAAATTTGGGTTTAAGGGTTTTTGGATGCACAAGTAGTATCTCTACTTGGTGCGGAATTTTTTGGCTAGCAAAGATGGGGGGCAAGCACCACATGTTGAACGATCTATGACAATATAACTTCTTTGTGAATATGAACAGACATAAATCATGACGTTGTCTTCCTTGTCCAACGTCAACAATTTTGGCATATAATATTTTGATGGGGGCTCACAATCACAAAACATTTCCAAGATAGTGTATTTGCATGTGAGTTTTCTCTTCCCTTATTAATTATTTCTTGAATTGCATCATTGACCAATGCTATGTTTGTCAATCTCCAATAAAATTTTCTACTTATACTTTTCCTTATGTGGTGTCATTACTTACCATAAGATTAGCATGTGATCTTTTTCATTTATTTCCTTTTTTTGTTGAACATGGAAGTAAAGAAAACAAAAGTCCGACTAAACTTTATTATATATCTCGCATACAATTACAAAGATAGATCACTAAGCAAACTCTCTAAAAGAAAGGGTCAAACTAAACTTTTATTCATCTAAAGCAAAAGATAACTATGGATCAAACTAAGGTAAGTAAAGGCAAAAGATAGTGGAGGTGATACGATATCGAGGCACCTCCCCCAAGCTTGGCGCAAGCCAAGGGGAGTGCCCATACCCGATACTCAACTTTCTTTTGGTGATGAAGAAGGAAGTGGTGGTGATGAAGTGGTAGTGATCTTGTCCTTCATGATCAAGAGATTATCCAATCCACGGATGACGCTCCGGAGGGCGATGATGTGCTCTTGCTACAGAATATTTTCACGGGTGAGATATTTATTTTGCACACGAACCATTTCGATGATCCGAAAGGCTTCGATCTCGGTGGGGGTGAGATGATCATAGTAAGGTTTAAGGATATCTTCTTCTTCTTCCTCGGCAGGCCAGGCCTGCTCAACCACCGGCGCTTGATCTCCGGTAGCCTCCTTGCTCTTGCCCCCTTTGAGGGCTTCTACGGGCTCTTCTCTCTTCAGCTCAATCTTCATCAACCAAGCATCCTCTTCCATGTTGTTGGAGGAAGAAGAACACGTGATGCCTGGCTCAACAGATCTGACCGAAAACAACAAGAAAATAAAACATAAAATTTCTTCGTGATGCGATGGTCAATAGGTTCGGGGGTATATAAAGATTTTTTTTATCTTGGGAAACAAGCAAACGGAAGAAAAACGGAGTCCGGGAGGCACCCGATGTGGGCACAACCCACCTGGGCGCGCCTGGCTGCCAAGCGCGCCTTGGTGTCTTGTATCCACCGGGGGTGCCTTCCTGGCTGTTTCTTATTTTCCTAATTTTTTTCATATTCCAAAATGGACAGAAAATATTTTTGTAGATTTTTCGGAGTCCGTTTACTTACCGTATCATGTACGTCCTATTTTTCACGTTTCTGGAGTGTTCCGGAAGGTTTCTTTTATTTGTTCTTCCGGTGTCATAGTTTGGATAATTTTTCTTTCAACATTAATGGGCGTACCTGAGATATAATGTTTTATTCGTTGCCCATTAACAACCTTCGGGTTAGTACCTTCGGCATTATTTATGTTGATAGTTTCAGATCGATAAACCTCCTCGATAACATAGGGTCCTTCCCATTTGGAGAGGAGTTTTCCTGCAAAGAATCTGAAACGGGAGTTGTACAAAAGAACATATTCTCCAACCTTGAACTCACGCTTTTGGATTCTTTTATCATGCCATCTTTTAACCTTTTCTTTAAATAACTTGGCATTTTCATAAGCTTGGGTTCTCCATTCATCTAATGAGCTAATATCAAATAACCTCTTCTCACCAGCAAGTTTGAAATCATAGTTGAGTTCTTTAATTGCCCAATAAGCTTTATGTTCTAACTCAAGAGGCAAATGACAAGCTTTTCCATAAACCATTTTATAAGGAGACATACCCATAGGATTTTTATATGTTGTTCTATAAGCCCAAAGTGCATCATCTAATTTCTTAGACCAATTCTTCCGGGACCTATTGACAGTCTTTTGTAAAATTAATTTTATTTCTCTATTGCTAAGTTCAACTTGACCACTAGACTGAGGATGATAGGGTGATGCAATTCTATGGTTAACATCATACTTGCCAAGCATTTTACGGAAAGCACCATGAATAAAGTGTGAACCACCATCAGTCATTAAATATCTAGGGACTCGAAACCTTGGGAAAATAACTTCTTTAAGCATTTTAATAAAGATGTTGTGATCAGCACTACTAGTTGGAATAGCTTCTACCCACTTAGTAACATAATCAACGGCAACCAAAATATGAGTACACCCATTAGAGGAAGGAAAAGGTCCCATGTAATCAAATCCCCAAACATCAAATGGTTCAACAGCAAGTGAATAATTCATAGGCATTTCTTGACGCTTACCGATATTACCTATTCTTTGACATTCATCACAAGATAAGACGAACTTACGAGCATCCTTGAAGAGAGTAGGCTAATAAAACCCATATTGCAATACCTTGTGAGCAGTTCTGTCTCCTGCATGATGTCCTCCATAAGCTTTGGAGTGACATTTCCGTAGGATTTGTTCCTGTTCATGCTCAGGTACACAACGTCTAATAATACCATCTACTCCTTCTTTATAAAGATGTGGGTAATCCCAAAAGTAATGTCTTAAATCATAGAAGAATTTTTTCTTTTGTTGGTAAGTAAAGCTAGGGGGTATGTATTTAGCAACAATATAATTAGCATAGTCAGCATACCAAGGTGTACTATTAGAAACATTTATTGCATCTAATTGCTCGTCAGGAAAACTATCATCAATAGGTAGTGGGTCATCAAGAACATTCTCCAACCTAGACAGGTTATCAGCTACGGGGTTCTCCGCTCCTTTTCTATCAGTGATATGCAAATCAAATTCTTGTAGCAAGAGAACCCATCGAATAAGCCTAGGTTTGGCATCTTTCTTTTCCATAAGATACTTTATTGCAGCATGATCAGTGTGAACAATTACTTTTGAATCTACAATATAGGATCTAAATTTATCACAAGCAAACACCACTGCTAGAAATTCTTTTTCAGTAGTAGCATAATTTCTTTGTGCACTGTCTAGAGTTTTACTTGCGTAGTGAATAACATTCAGTTTCTTATCAACTCTTTGTCCTAGAACAGCACCAACAGCATAATCACTAGCATCACACATAATTTCAAAAGGCAAGTTCCAATCAGGTGGTTGAACAATAGGTGCAGAAATTAAGGCTTTCTTGAGTGTTTTGAAGGCTTCTAAACAATCATCATAAAAAACAAAAGCATATCCTTTTGCAAAAGATTTGTAAGAGGCCTAGAAATTTTAGAAAAGTCTTTGAGAAATCTCCTATATAAACTAGCATGACCAAGGAAACTATGAATACCTTTGATATCCTTAGGATATGGCATTTTCTCAATTGCATCAACCTTAGCTTTGTCCACCTCAATACCTCTTTCAAAAAATTTATGGCCCAAAACAATACCTTCGTTAACCATAAAGTGGCACTTCTCCCAATTCAAGACAAGATTTGTTTGCTCACATCTTTGCAAAACTCGATCAAGATTGCTTGAACAATAATCAAAAGACTTCCCATAAACAGAAAGTCATCCATGAAAACCTGAACAATCTTTTCACAAAAGTCAGAGAATATAGCATTCATACATCTTTGAAAGGTAGCAGGTGCATTGCATAAACCAAAGGCATACGTCTATAAGCATAAGTTCCAAAAGGACAAGTAAAAGTGGTCTTTTCTTGATCAGGTCGAGAAACAGGTATTTGTTAAAAACAGAATATCCATCAAGGAAGCAAAAATGTGTTTGCTTAGATAATTTTTCTAGCATTTGACCAATAAAAGGCAGAGGGTAATGATATTTTCTAGTTGCTTTGTTTAATTTTCTAAAATCAATTGCCATTATATAGCCTGTAACAATTCTTTGTGGAATAAGTTCATTCTTATCATTAGGAACAACAGTAATACCTCCTTTCTTAGGGGACACAATGGACATGACTTACCCATCTACTATCAGCTATAGGATAGATTATACCTGCTTCCAGATGTTTTAATATTTCCATTCTTACCACTTCTTTCATCTTCGGATTTAACCGACGTTGGTGATCAACAACGGGTTTAGCATCAGGTTCCATATTAATCTTGTGTTGACATAGAGTGGGACTGATGCCCTTAAGATAATCAAGAGTATATCCAATAGCAGCTCGGTGCTTCCTTAGAACTTTCAATAATCTTTCTTCTTCATGTTCTGAAAGGTTAGCACTAATAATAACATGATAAATCTTTTTCTCATCGAGATAAGCATATTTCAAAGTGTCAGGTAACTGTTTTAATTCAAACACATGGTCACCTTTAGGTGGAAGAGGGCCTCCTAGAGTTTCAATAGGCAAATTGTGCTTAAGCAGAGGTTGTTGTTTGAACAAGATTCTATCTATTTCACTTCTTTCGAGCATATGCAAATCATTTTCATGGTCTAGCAGATATTGTTCTGAAGGATCAGTAGGAGGTACAGCAATAGAAGCAAGACCAATAATTTCATCCTTACTAGGCAATTCTTTTTTATGAGGTTTTCTACTAAACTTGGAAAAATTGAACTCATGAGACTCATCACCAAAGCTAACACCGACAGTTTGTTTCTTACAATCTACTTTAGCATTAACTTTGTTCAAGAAAGGTCTACCAAAGATAATGGGACAAAAGTCATCCTGTGGGGAACCAAGAACAACAAAATAAGTAGGGTATTTTATTTTCCCACACAAGACTTCAATATCTCTAACAATCCCAAGTGGTGTGATGGTGTCTCTATTAGCAAGTTTAATAGTAACATCTATGTCTTCTATTTCAGCGGGTGCTATATCATTCATAATTTCTTGATATAAGGTAAAAGGAATAGCACTCACGCTAGCACCTATGTCGCATAAACCATGATAACAGTGATCTCCTATTTTAACTGAGACAACGGGCATGCCAACAACGGGTCTATGTTTATCTTTCCCATCGGGTTTGGCTATTCTAGCAGCTTCACCAACGAAGTAAATAACATGCCCATCAATATTATCGACCAAGAGATCCTTAACCATAGCAACACTAGGTTCTACTTTGATTTGCTCAGGGGGTTTAGGTGCTTTGTTATTACTTCTATGGACCACAGTTGAAACCTTAGCATGTTCTTTTATCTTAACAGGAAAAGGTGGTTTCTTGATGTAAGCGGTAGGAACAACTGGATCAACATTTTAGATGATAGTTTCATCTTTAGCAACTACCGGTTCTTTAATTTCTTCTTTAATAGGGGGGTGATATTTAAACCACTTCTCTTTAGGGAGATCAACATGAGTAGCAGAAGATTCACAGAAAGAGGCAACTATCTCAGAATCAAGTCCATATTTAGTGCTAAACTTTTGAAAAGCATCGGTATTCATAAAAGATTTAACACAATCAAACTTAAGCTTAATACCTGACTCTTTACCTTTGTCGAGTTCCCAATATTCAGAGTTGCGTTTAATTCTTTCCAAGAGGTCCCACCTGAATTCAATAGTCTTCTTCATAAAAGAACCAGCGCAAGAAGTATCAAGCATGGGTTGATCATTACGAGAAAGTTGAGCATAGAAGTTCTGGATGATAATTTCTCTCGAGAGCTCATGATTGGGGCATGAATATAACATTGACTTAAGCCTCCCCCAAGCTAGAGCGATACTTTCTCCTTCACGAGGCCAAAAATTATATATATAATTCCAATCACGATGACTAGATGCATAGGATATTTTTTTTTGATGAAATTCCAATTTCAGCCGATTCCAATTCCAAGATCCAATATCATCGCATAGTCTATACCATGTCAATGCCCTTCCCTTCAAACATAAAGGAAAAACCTTCTTCTTAGCTTCATCTCTAGGTAAACCTGCAAGCTTAAACAATCCACAAATTTCATCCACATATATCAAGTGCATATCAGGATGTTCGGTTCCATCTCCTGCATAAGGATTAGCTAGCAGTTGTTCTATCATACCCGTAGGAATTTCATATTCAGTATTTTCAGTAGGTGCAGTGGGTTGAGGGGCAACTAATTGTGGTTCCGATCGAGGTGAAGATACCCCGAACAAACCTCTCAAAGGATTGTTCTCCATAGTAACAAGTGACAATAAATTTCAGCACATAGTAATAATTTTTTCCTTACCAATTTCCACGTACCAAGAGCGCTTCACTCCTCGGCAACGGCGCCAAAAAAGAGCCTTGATGACCCACAAGTATAGGGGGATCAATCATAGTCCTTTCGATAAGTAAGAGTGTCGAACCCAACGAGGAGCAGAAGGAAATGACAAGTGGTTTTCAACAAGGTAATGTCTGCAAGCGCTGAAATTGTAAGTAACAGATAATTTGGTAGCAGGATAATTTGTAACAAGCACGTAACGGTAACGGCAAATAATATGAAGCAAGATAGCCCAATCCTTTTGTGGCAAAGGATGGGACAAAACGGTTTCTTATAATAAGCAAAGTGTTCTTGAGGGCACACGGGAATTTCATCTAGTCACTTTCACCATGCTGGCTTGATTTGTGTTCACTACTTTGATAATTTGATATGTGGGTGGATCGGTGCTTAGGTGTTGTTCTTACTTGAACAAACCTCCTACGTATGATTAACCCCCTCGCAAGCATTCGCAACTACAAGAAAAGTATTAAGATAGAATCTAACCATAGCAATAAACTTTTGGATCCAAATCGGCCCCTTACGAAGTAGCACATAAACTAGGGTTTAAGCTTCTGTCACTCTAGCAACCCATCATCTAGTAACTACTCCACAATGCATTCCCTTAGACCCAAATATGGTGAAGTGTCATGTAGTCGACGTTCACATGACACCACTAAGGGAATCACAACATACATATTATCAAAATATCGAACATATATCAAGTTCACATGATTACTTGCAACATGATTTCTCCCGTGACCTCACAAACAAAAGCAACTACTCACAAGTGATAAACATGTTCGTGATCAGAGGGGTATTAAATAGCATAATGGATCTGAACATATAATCTTCCACCAAATAAACCATATAGTGATCAACTACAAGATGTAATCAACACTACTAGTCACCCACAGGTACCAATATGAGGTTCTGGTACAAAGGTTGAACACAAGACATGAACTAGGGTTTGAGAGGAGATGGTGCTGGTGAAGATGTTGATGAAGATTGGCCTCCCCAAGATGAGAGGGTTGTTGGTGATGATGATGACGATGATTTCCCCTTCGGGAGGGAAGTTCCCCCGGTGGAATCGCTCCGCCGGAGGGCAAAAGTGCTCCTGCCCAAGTTCCGCCTCGAGACAGCGGTGCTCCGTCCCGAAAGTCCTCCCCTTATTTTTTCTAGGTCAAAATGACTTATATACCAAAAGATGGGCACCGGAGGTGGGCCGAGGAGGGCACGACCCACCAGGGCGCGCCTGGGCTCCCTGGCGCGCTCAGGTGGGTTATGCCCACCTGGTGGGCCCCCTCCGGTACTTATTTGCTCCAATAATTCTTATTTATTCCATAAAAATTCTTCGTGAAGTTTCAGCTCATTTGGAGTTGTGCAGAATAGGTAGCCTAACGTAGTTTATTCAGGTCCAGATTTCCAGTTGCCGGAAGTCTCCCTCTTTGTGTGAACCTTGCATATTATCATAGAAAAGGCATTAGAATTACTCAAAAAAGCATTATTATGCATAAAAAAACATTATAAATAACAGTAGGTAAACATGATGCAAAATGGACGTATCAGTTGTGCCCACCTCGGTGGCCTCCCGTACCGCCTATTTGCTCTATAAATACACCAATATTCCAAAAACCCTAGGGGGGTCGACGAAACATAATTCCAGCCGCCGCAAGTTCCAGAAACCATAGATCCAATCTAGACACCATCACGGAGTGGTTCATCATCCTCATTGGTGCCTCTCTGATGATGCGTGAGTAGTTCATTGTAGACCTACGGGTCCGTAGTTAGTAGCTAGATGGCTTCCTCTCTCTCTTTTGATTCTCAATACAATGGTCTCTTGAAGGTCTATTTGACGTAACTCTTTTTGCGGTGTGTTCGTTGGGATCCGATGAACTTTGAGTTTATGATCAGATCTATTGTCCATGAAAGTTATTTGAGTTTTGATCTCTTATATGCATGATTACTTATAGCCTCGTATTTCTTCTTCGAATCTTTGGTTTAGTTAGGCCGACTAGATCGATTTTCTTGCCATGGGAAGAGGTTCTTTGTGATGGGTTCGATCTTACGGTGCTCAATCCCAGTGACAGAAGGGGAAATGACATGTCTGTATCATTGCTATTAAGGATAACAAGATGGGGTCTATTCCTACATGAATAGATCTTGTCTACATCATGTCATCGTTCTTATTACATTACTCCATTTCTCCATGAACTTAATACACTAGATGCATGCTGGATAGCGGTTGATGTGTGGAGTAATAGTAGTAGATGCAGGCAGGAGTCGGTCTACTAATCTTGGGCGTGATGCCTATATAATGATCATTGCATGTATATCGTCATAATTATTTGAAGTTCTATCAATTGCCCAACAGTAATTTGTTTACGCGCCGTATGCTATTTTCTCGAGAGAAGCCACTAGTGAAATCTACGGCCCCCGGGTCTCTTCTTTATCATATTTGCCTTCGAGATCTATTTTTATTTGCTTTTATTTTTAGATCTATTAATCCAAAAACCCAAAAATACCTTGCTGCAATTTTTTGCTATTTATTTTATCTCGCGTTCCCGCAAGATCTATTTATCCAATCTACTACAGTTGTATCTATCTTTTTACCCGGGTGGGATTGACAACCCCTCTTTTACGTTGGGTTGGAAGTATTTGTTCTTTGTGTGCAGGTACCATTCACGTAGTGTTGCGTGGTTCTCCTACTGGTTCGATAACCTTGGTCTCATCACGAGGGAAATACCTACCGTAGTTGTGCTGCATCATCCCTTCCTCTTTGGGGAAATATCGACGTAGTTCAAGCGGCATCATAGCCCTCCGTGGACTCGTGCAGACATTATCCTCCGTGGGTTGAAGTTTCCATCAATGTGGACGTACGATAGCACCACCTATCGGAACCACGCCAAAAATCACTGTGTCTTCATTGCGTTTGATTTCTCCGATCCCTCCTTTATGTTTATATGCAAAGTATTTACTTTCTGCTGCCTACTATCTACACTTGCATGTGCAGGGTGTTGCCTGACATGTGTGAATTGCTAAAACTGGCCAAGAACTAAAATTGGGAAAATGATAGGTTTTTATCTGGTCAAGTAGTCTAATCACCCCTTCCCTCTAGACCTACTTACGATAGGTAGAGGAAATAAATGTGGCGGTGCTCCCACTGTCTACAAGGGCCATTGTAGTGCAATTGTTTATATGCATTGTGACAGTGAAACCATACTTCTTAATGCTTAGTCCCATGAGTGCATGCATGGATGTTTGGAGTTGCTAATCAGGTATTTTCAGTACTTGTCTCTTCTCATTATTCCTCATAGTTAGTGAAATAAATGATTGTTACATGACCAGGAACTTGAGTTTAGAGAACTTGCACTTGTCCCTATTAGCGCATTTTAGAGACTTTCCAATGACCAGGGAATCATTTCTCATTGCATTTGTAGACACCCCTTTTTGTCTTGCATGTTCAATAATATCAGAAGGAGGAATATTTTGAGGTCTGTTAGGGACAAATTGAACTTGTCTTCTAACAGGTAGTTGTTGTTGCTAGACAACATCTCTTTTAGGGGGGTTGTGCTTGCTCCGTTCTTCTAGGTAACCAAATAGCCTTATGTAAATCAGTGGGGTTCATGGCATTGAACGTAATGTTGGATACTATCATTAGGTCCAAAGATAAAGTTGTTCATGTAATAAGAGTCAGGCACAACAGGGTTTCCCTCCTCATAAGGTTATACGTTCGAATTGCAAAACATATTCCTTCATTGATCCAGTCTAGGTAAGGGCATGGAAATTTATGACATTGTCACAAATATATGTTTCTGAAACCTATCACCCAAATACCCACAAAATATATACCATGTCCTCATTGCTGCAATGTACCCATTGCCTATGCACCACTCAATTGATGGCCCCTTCAATAGGTTTCATGTTGTGTCCTAGCAGCATCATAGTATAAATCCATTGTCTGAATCCAAGAATTAGTATTTTTCTCCTTCAAACTCTGGCATATTCATTTTAGCAGGCTTGACCAATGCTTGAGCTCTTCTATTGTCTTTCAACTGCTGATCCCTTTGAGTTGTCCCATGAACTCCTTCCATGGTCTCCAGTTCTTGTTCAGTGGCCAATTCTTGGTTCTCGAGAAGAGCAGCAAGTTGCGGTTGAACTCTTCCATCAGGAACAATAATCTGTTGTCTTGCAGCTTGATACGTCCCAAACGTATCTATAATTTTTTATTCTTCCATGCTATTATATTATCTGTTTTGGATGTTTTATATGCATAAATATGCTATTTTATATTATTTTTGGGACTAACCTATTAACCTAGAGCCCAGTGCCAGTTTTTGTTTTTTCCTTGTTTTTGAGTTTTACAGAAAAGGAATATCAAACACAACCAAACAAAATAAAACTTTCGTGATGATTTTTCTTGGGCCAGACGACACCCAGAAGACTTGAGGAGGGGGCCAGAAGAGTCATGAGGAGCCCAGAAGCCCTCAGGGCGAGCCCCTGGCTTGTGGACCCCTCGGGAGTCCCCCAACCCTAATTTTTGCACTATAAATTCCCAAATATTCCCCAAACATCAGAAGCGTCCACCAAAATACTGTTCCGCCGCCGCAGCCTCTGTTCCCGTGAGATCCCATCTTGGGGCCTTTTGCCAGAGGGGGATTCGATCATGGAGGGCCTCTACATCAACCTTGCTGCCCTTCCGATGAAGCGTGAGTAGTTTACCACAGACCTACGGGTCCATAGCTAGTAGCTAGATAGCTTCTTCTCTCTCTTTGATCTTCAATACAATGTTCTCCTCGATGTTCTTGGAGTTCTATCCGATGTAATATTATTTTGCGGTGTGTTTGTCGAGATCTGATGAATTCTGGATTTATGATCAGATTATCTATGAATATTATTTGAGTCTTCTCTGAACTCTTTTATGCATGATTAAGATAGCTTTGTATTTGTCTTCGAATTATCGGTTTGGTTTGGCCAACTAGATTGGTTTTTCTTGCAACGGGAGAGGTGCTTAGTTTTGGGTTCAATCTTGTGTGTCCTCGCCCAGTGACTTAGTGGGGGTAGCGAGGCATGTATTGTGTTGTTCCTATCAAGGATAAAAAATGGAGTTTATATCATATTTCTTGAGTTTACCCCTCTACATCATGTCATCTTACATAAGGCGTTACTCCGTTGTTATGAACTTACTACTCTAGATGCATGCTGGATAGCGGTTGATGTGTGGAGTAATAGTAGTAGATGCAGGCAGGAGTCCATCTAGTTGTCACGGACGTGATGCCTATATTCATGATCATTGCCTTAGATATCGTCATAACTATGTGCTTTCCTATCAATTGCTCGACGGTAATTTGTTCACCCACCGTATGTTTTCTTTCAAGAGAGAAGCCTCTAGTGAAACCTATGGCCCCGGGGTCTATTTTCCATCATATATTTTCAGATCTATAAACCAAAAAACCCAAAAATACCTTGCTGTAATTTATTTATATTTATTTTTGTTTGCTCTTTATTTATCTTTTATACCTATCTCCGTATCTCTATTAGATCTCACTCTTGTTCGTGATCGTGAAGGGATTGACAGCCCCTTTTTCGCGTTGTGTGCAAGTATTTGTTAGTTTGTGCAGGTGATGTAACATCCCAAAATTCTAAATTTTGGAATGTTAATTATTTAAATAGAATTAAGTTAAAATTGGCTTGTGATGCTTGTTGTTTGTAAATTTTGACTAGGATTTGAAAATTTTGGAGTTTTAGTGAATAATAAACAAAGGGAATAAAAGGACTTTCCCAATTATTAATTTGATTCTTATTTTGGATTTATTGAATATTCAAATGAGAGGGAATAAAAATGACTTCCCGAATATTCCTTTCGGTCTTATTTTGAACTTTGAGAATATTCATAATATTTCCAATTCATATATGAGAGAGGATGACATGGCTTCCTCAAAGAATGATATTGGTGAATAATTTAATATTCTCTTATTTTGGTTTCAACATTTAAAACAAATCCAACCAGAAAAAATTGAGAGAAGGTAATATGACTCCTTCAATACAAAAGAGCTGGAAATGATTTAAATCTTATTTGAATTTTCCCCTGGAGTTGAAAAGAATGTTTTTATGGGACATTTTATAAGTGTCAAATTAAAGTTTATGAAAATATTATATGTATTTTATATAAGTATTTTGGACTGGAAAAATGTTCACTAGGCTCTTTTTTGAGCAAAAGAGGGGGGTGGCCCCTCCGATTTCATTAACGAAACCATCACCAAATCCAGTTTTACTACAGACACGCAACCTATTTTAGAACTACCAATCTGCCAAGGCAACCAAAATAAAAGGCATCGGATAAGTTTTTAGATTCTACGCAAGAAGGGGTCACAGATGATCCATTTGAGAGAGGGCGCAACCTCCAGCAGACTACTCAAGAAAGGTAAAATCAAGCCACCACCAGGGAGCGAAACTTCAGTTCATCAGCCGGCGAACTCCAGCTCTCCACCCCTGCGACGCTTTGTAGACCTCACTTGCTACTTGCTCGATTAGCCTTGCCCCCAGCATCAGAAGATTTTGCCTTGGGTTTTTTCTCTGCAAAATAGCCCAATCCACAATCCAATTACAGGTTAGTTTAACCAACTTCATGGGATCATTGATCAATTTATCTCGAAACATTATATCATTTCAACATTTCCAAATAGCCCAGAGAATTGCTGACATTCCAACCAACACTAGTTTTTTATCCTCTTTTTTGAATCTCCTGATCCAGGCGCGAGACAATCATCAACCCCCCTGGGGTTGTTTTTAGATTGAATGAGCACTTTATCAAGCTCCAGAGCAATCTTGCAGCGGAGCAAGAGAAAAAAAGATCCCCCTTCCTGTAACGCACGGATAATCAAGCTACAGTAATCCCACGCTAATGGTGCCACGTCAACACAGTTACTGTTGCTAATCTACCGTTAGGTCAAACCGTTTGAAAATTCGAATTCAAATTAATGTCAACAATAAAAGTTTTTCAAAATTTAAAACAAAAATGTTCGGGAGCTGCCATATTTTGCATAAGTAAATATGGTGTAATAAACACATTTTTATAAAATGCCTAGATAATTTAAAATGATTTAAAGCAGAAAAGAAAATAAATAAAAAGAAAAGAAAATAAAAAAGAGAAAACAAAAAAAGGAAAGAAAGGAAAAGACCCCCCCCCACTGGGCTACGGCCCAGCCAGCAGCCCAACCGGGCCACCAGGCCAGCCCACCCACTCCCTTATCCCCACCCAGTGAGACCCCGAACCCACCCACCACCGACACTCCCCCCCCCCCCCACGAAATATCTCCCCCCCTCTCCCCCGATTGGATCGGGATCGAGGAGGAGGCCGCCGCTCGCTACCTCCACACCGACGCAGCCCGACGCCGCCTCACCCTCGCCGGTCTGCCTCCTCCGTCGCCGATTGTCTCCGTCCTCCTCCTTGCCCCCCGTTGCCCTGGACCCTACTCCCCGCTGTGAGCTGCCGCCTTTTCTCTCCTCCTCTCCCCCTGTCCCCGTGCGCACGCACGCATAGGCGCCGGCCGCGCCCGCGCCACTGTACTCACCTCGCCGCGGACCTCGCGCCGTCGTTGCTACGCCCGGCCACCGCGCCCCCGCTCAGGCCTGCTCCGCAACGCCCAACACGTCGCCCCCCTGTCGCGCCCGCCGTCGACCCTGGCCCCTGCACCGCGCTCCTCCCCTCTCTCACTGCGGCTATCCGCGTCGCCGCTGCTGCGGCTAGCCGCCGCGCTCGACGGTGCCCCACGTTGCGCGGCCCCGCTCCGCTGCTCTCCTCCTTTGCCGAGCCCGCTGCTTTGCCTCCGTCGTCACGGCCCTGCTCCGCCTGCTCGCGCCGCCCGGCTCCCCGCCGCCATGCTGGCCATCCTTCGCCCGCCCCGCTCTCCAGCGTTTGGCCGCGTCGGCTGCGCCCACCGCGGCCTCGCCCTCCTGGCCTCGCGCGGCCCCGCTCCCGCGCCGTTGCGCCCTGCTGGTCCTGCCCCGGCCCTCCTCGCCCCGGCGATCTGGGCGAACGCCCAGTCGGGCGCCGCAACGCCCGGCCCGCCCCGTTAGTGCCCAGCGCCCGATAGGCCCCCTGGGGCACTGACCAAATGGCCCCACGGCCCAGAGAACGTTTTAACAAAAAATGATTTTAAAACATTAAATTAATAAAAATAAATAAATAAATAATAAAGATAATTAATTAACTTAATTAATCTTGTTAATATTAACTAATTAAGATTAATTAACCTAATAACTAATTAACTATTGTTAATTAGCTAACAGCCCCTAACAGGTGGGACCCACCCGTCAGGTTGACCAGGTCAACTGTCAACGTTGACTGATGACGTCATGATGACGTCATGCTGATGCATTAATTAAATTTTCAATTAAATTAATTTATTAAATTCTAAAAATGATTTAAATCTTTAAAATTTAATATAAAATAAACCGTAGCTCGGATGGAAAAACTTTGTACATGAAAGTTGCTCAGAGCGACGAGACAAATCCGAATACGTAGTCCGTTTGTCAGCCACATGTTCCTAGCATAGCGAGCATGGAACTTTCCCCCTTCGCCGGTACCACCTACTGCCGCGTTAGGGCACACCTAGCACCGCTCGTTGTCATGTCACACATCGTCATGCTTATGTTTGCATTGTATTTACTGTTTCTTCCCCCTCTTCTCTCCGGTAGACTACGAGACTGACGCTGCTGCTGCCCAGTTCGACTACGGAGTTGACGACCCCTCCTACTTGCCAGAGCAACCAGGCAAGCCCCCCCCTTGATCACCAGATATCGCCTATTCTTCTCTATACTGCTTGCATTAGAGTAGTGTAGCATGTTACTGCTTTCCGTTAATCCTATCCTGATGCATAGCCTGTCCTTGCTACTACTGTTGTTACCATTACCTGCAATCCTACATGCTTAGTATAGGATGCTAGTTTTCCATCAGTGGCCCTATATTCTTGTCCGTCTGCTGTGCTATACTATCGGGCCGTGATCACTTGGGCGGTGATCACGGGTATATACTTATATACTATATACATGACACCTGTGGTGACTAAAGTCGGGTCGGCTCGTAGGAGTACCCGCAAGTGGATCTTTGTGGCGGAGCGACAGGGCAGGTTGAGACCACCTAGGCGAGAGGTGGGCCTGGCCCTGGACGGCGTCCGCGGTTACTTCAAAATAACACGCTTAACGAGTTCTTGGTATTTGATCTGAGTCTGGCCATTTGGTCTATACGCACTAACCAGCTACGCGGGAATAGTTATGGGCACTCGACGTCGTGGTATCAGCCGAAGCTCTTCTTGACGTCAGCGATGGAGCGACGCGCGCCGGATTGGACTGGAACGCCTGCTAGGCTAGGTCTGCTTCCGGCCGCCCTCGCAATGTGCAGGTGTGCAATGGGCGATGGGCCCAGACCCCTGCGCGCATAGGATTTAGACCGGCGTGCTGACCTCTCTGTTGAGCCTAGGTGGGGCTGCGACGTGTTAATCTTCCAAGGCCGGGCATGACCCAGGAAAGTGTGCCCGGCCAAATGGGATCGAGCGTGTTGGGTTATGTGGTGCACCCCTGCAGGGAAGTTTATCTATTCGAATAGCCGTGTCCCTCGGTAAAAGGATGACCCGGAGTTGTACCTTGACCTTATGACAATTAGAATCGGATACTTAATAACATACACCCTTCCAAGTGCCAGATACAACCCGGTGATCGCTCTCTAACAGGGCGACGAGGAGGGGATCGCCGGGTAGGATTAAGCTATGCGATGCTACTTGGAGGACTTTAATCTACTCTCTTCTACATGCTGCAAGATGGAGATGGCCAGAAGCGTAGTCTTCGACAGGACTAGCTATCCCCCTCTTATTCCGGCATTCTGCAGTTCAGTCCACTGATATGGCCCTTTACACATATACCCATGCATATGTAGTGTAGCTCCTTGCTTGCGAGTACTTTGAATGAGTACTCACGGTTGCCTATCTCCCTCTTTTCCCCCTTTTCCTTTCTACCTGGTTGTCGCAACCAGATGCTGGAGTCCAGGAGCCAGACGCCACCGTCGACGACGACTCCTACGACACTGGAGGTGCCTACTACTACGTGCAGCCCGCTGACGACGACCAGGAGTAGTTAGGAGGATCCCAGGCAGGAGGCCTGCGCCTCGTTCGATCTGTATCCTAGTTTGTGCTAGCCTTCTTAAGGCAAACTTGTTTAACTTATGTTTGTACTCAGATGTTGTTGCTTCCGCTGACTCGTCTATGATCGAGCACTTGTATTCGAGCCCTCGAGGCCCCTGGCTTGTATTATGATGCTTGTGTGGCTTATTTATGTTGTAGAGTTGTGTTGTGATATCTTCCCGTGAGTCCCTGATCTTGATCGTACACATTTGCGTGCATGATTAGTGTACGGTCAAATCGGGGGCGTCACAAGTTGGTATCAGAGCCGACTGCCTGTAGGAATCCCCCTTTCCACACTCCTTGGCCGAAGTCGAGTCTAGACATTACAAAACTTTTACTAACATGGCTGTGTGTCTTATGGGCCCACGTCGCCATTGGGTGGTACTAGGATCTTTTACTCCTCGACCTTTACTCTGGGACTCTGAACTCTCTTCTACTCGGGTTAAACGAATTTACTAACTCTAACACTAGGATCCCGTGACCGCATTCACCCCAAAGTTGGATAAGCCATAGTTATTTCTTAGAATAGTATTTTGAACAATTCACACACTGTCATTTGACTCCTTTGAAACATCTTTGCTTTCAGATGGAACCCATGAGGCAGGTCGTGCGCCACACGACGGCCATTGGTGCCTCGGGATCACCGGCTGTGCTAGCTGAGATGATGACCTATCTGGGTTATCGCTGGCACCCTGAGTACACCGTCTACGAGGAGTACCAGGACTTTAACCAGGAGCAGTACCGTGCCATCGTCCACCTCTACTCGCGGGAGTATGACTCCACTACTGTGCTGCACACCGCTCATGGTGTTGGAGTGACCATCGATATGGCTGTCCACGATGCTGCCTATGCTGCTCTGACACGTCTTCGTGGAGAGTATCGGGAGTTGGACACCTCCCCTTTCAGGCACATTGCTATCGCATCTGATGTTGGTGCGGAGGGATACTATACTGCTGCCTACTCCACTGTCACCCGAGAGCCCTTCTACCATCAGAACCTGGTTCTGCATGCTGATGGGCTGGATCGAGCTAACCGAGCTCTTCGCCACGAGTTGTACACCACCCGTCAGCACCTTTACCGTGCTCTGACGCTGCTGCACCCCTTTGTCCGATCTAGGGAGCTGCCCCGTTCTGCGATCTACCCAGCCAGGACTGTGATGCCCCAGGGTGTCGGCTGGCCAGATGTGGGAGGCCACTCTCCCGCACTTGGACCTCTTCTGCCACCTGAGCGTCAGGTTCTGCACCAGAGTATTCGCGGCCCCCAGGTTGCTGACGTGGAGTTCCCGATGCGACACTACCAGCTTTCAGGCTACACCTACCTCCACAGTACCTCTTGGGACTGATGTAGGCTTGCTTGTTAGTGTTAGATGCATTCGCCGCGAGCCTGTGTGCCGCCTATGTTGTTTTAGTCTATGTACTGAACTCTGTGTACTGAACTCTATGCATGACCCCTTTTGTAAGTTATGCCGACTACTATGTAGTAGCTATCGTGCTCCTTTCATTATGCATGTTTCATCATGAATGATTCTTGTCTTTGCAAATTTCTCAATGCTGAACTACCCCTGTTATATATTAGCAGGATGGTTAGACCAAGTGGTCGTGGTAGTGGTGGCAATGCCCCACCACCACCTGAGTACATGGCTGGTATGATCCAACAGTTCGAACTGAACCGCCAATTCATGGAAAATATGATGGCTCAGTTTCCTCGCCCCAATATGGACCAGCAACCAACCCCAGTAACTCTGCAGGATTTCATGCGCCTCAATCCAACTGTGTACCGCAGCTCAACTCAGCCTCTGGATGCTGATGACTGGCTCCGTGACATCACCTATGAGATGGAGTCTGCCGATGTAGCCCCTGCCAGCTATGTCACCTTTGCTTCCTTCTTTCTGAAGGGACCCGCAGCTCAATGGTGGGACAGCCACAGGCGTACTCTGCCAGCTGGAACAATCATCACCTGGCCAGACTTCCAAGCAGCTTTCCGTGCCCGCTTCATTCCTCAGGGAGTCATGGACCGGAAGAAGCGTGAGTTCCGCAACCTCATCCAAGGCAACAAAACTGTTGAAGCTTATCAGCGGGAGTTTCTGGACTTGTCTCGCTATGCTGAAGAGGACATTGCAACTGATGCACGCAGACAGGAGAAGTTCCGTGATGGCCTTCAAGCTGACATCAAGCTCGCACTTCTAGTGCATGACTTTGCTGATTTCGCCACCTTGGTGAACAAGGCCATCAATGTCGAAACTGGTCTGCAGGAATACCAGAGCTCTCACAGGCGCAACCGTGACACGGGCTCATCTTTGGGCCCGCCCTCACAGAAGCGTAAGATATGGATCCCGAACAGCATGTACCGTCCAAATGCATCTGCCCCAAGGCAGACCTATGCTGCACCTCGTCTGCCTCCACCACCATCTAGGCAGTCAAGACTTCCAGCTCCACCACCCCAAGCTCCTGTTCCCACTCCCAATAATGGTTTGTGCTTCAGGTGTGGTCAACCAGGACACCGTGCTAGAGAATGCAACCAGAATCAGAATCAACTGGCCCTTCCAGCAATTGGCCATGGAAGCAACCAGCCCCGCAGCAACAAGGCCAAGTCTTATGGTCGTGCTCATGCCAACCACGTTGATCTGAACGAAGCTCAAGACCAGCCTGCTACTGTGATGGGTACACTCCTCGTAAATTCAGTACCAGCATCCGTTTTATTTGATACAGGTGCATCACATTCATTCATGTCAGAAGATTTTGCATTCATGCATGGCATTAAAAGCGAAGACATGAATGCTTCACTATTAGTACACACCCCTGCGGGGCAATGTCGAACCTCCATGATTTGCAACGACGTCCCCGTTGAAATCGAAGGACTGGAATTTCTTGTCTCACCCATCGTACTGAAGTCCTGTAGCATTGATCTCATTCTGGGAATGAATTGGTTAAAAGCGCATACTGCTTCAATCGTTTGCACCACTAAGACCGTCCATCTGCTACACCCTTCAGATGAAATAGTTACTTACCAAGCTCATCTGGTGCAAAATGCCGAGGCAAGGCTCTATGCATTGAATGCATTGAACGCTGCACCACTCGAGGGCATTGAAAACATTCCCGTCGTGCGTGAATTCCTCGACGTCTTCCCTGAAGAACTTCCAGGGATTCCCCCTGCTAGAGTGTTGAATTCATCATCGACTTGAAACCAGGCACCACTCCTATAGCCAAGCGACCCTACAAGATGCCGCCGCATGAACTCCTTGAGCTTAAGGAGGAAATCGACAAATCTCTTCGCAAAGGATTCATTCGCCCAAGTTGCTCTCCTTGGGGAGCACCTTCTCTCTTTGTCAAGAAGAAGGATGGGACAAACCGATTAGTTCAAGACTACCGTCCTATAAACCAAGCTACCATTCAGAATAAATACCCTCTTCCTCGGATCAATGATCTATATGATCAACTGGCGGGTTCATCAGTGTTCTCTAAGCTCGACTTGAGGTTGGGTTACCACCAGATCCGTGTTCGCGAAGAGGATATCCCAAAGACCGCCTTCGTGACTCGATATGGTTCATACGAGTACACCGTCATGTCTTTCGGTTTAACCAATGCTCCAGCCACCTTCTCTCGTCTGATGAACTATATATTCATGGATTACCTCGACAAGTTCGTCGTGGTTTATCTGGATGATATCCTGGTATTTTCCAAGAACGAAGAGGAACATGCTGAACATCTTCGGCTTGTGCTGGAAAAGCTACGAGAGCATCAACTATATGCCAAGTTCTCCAAATGTGAATTCTGGCTACCCGAAGTAACCTATCTTGGGCATGTCATCTCTAAGGATGGTATTGCCGTCAACCCTGAACGAGTCCAGGCTATCCTTGATTGGACTCCTCCCAAGAACGTTAAGCAAGTCAGAAGTTTTCTCGGTCTCGCCAGCTATTGCCGTCGATTCGTCGAGAACTTCTCCAAGATCGCCAGGCCTCTGACTAACCTGTTGCATAAGGGCGTCAAGTTCCAATGGACAGACAAATGTCAGGAAAGTTTCCAGGCACTCAAAGACAAGTTGACTTCTGCCCCAGTTCTAGCTCCACCTGATACTAAGAAGGACTTCGTCATTTACTGCGATGCTTCCCGTCAAGGATTAGGCTGTGTCCTAATGCAAGACCGCAAAGTGATTGCTTATGCCTCTCGGCAATTGCGCCCTCACGAAGAGAACTACCCAGTTCACGACCTCGAACTTGCTGCTGTCATTCATGCGCTGAAGCAGTGGCGACATTACCTTCTCGGTAATCGTTGCGAGATCTTCACTGACCACCAAAGTCTGAAGTATCTGTTTACTCAGCCAGACCTGAACCTCCGTCAGCAGAGATGGATGGAGCTTGTTGCAGACTTTGACTTGGGTATTTCCTATACGCCAGGCAAGGCTAATGTAATGGCTGATGCCTTGAGCCGCAAGTCTTACTGCAACCACCTCCAGGTTCACAAAGTTCAGCCCTCGCTTGTTGAAGAATTCAGGAAGCTGAACCTCCATATTGTTCCTCCGGGTGCACTCGCTCCCCCTCCTAAGGAGTTTCGCAAGATGAACCTCCGTGTTGTTTCCCAGGGTTCCCTCAATACCCTGGCCGTCGAACCAGATCTCTTGGACTCCATCAAGAGAATACAGGGATATGACTCTGAAGCCCACAAGATTAAGCGCTACCTTGCAGAAGGAAAGCCCTCATTCTTCACTATTGCTGATGATGGCACTTTGTACTTCAAGGGCCGCCTAGTGGTGCCATGTGCAGAGAAAAACCTGGATATGACACAGGAAGTTATGAAAGAAGCTCATGATACGCCTCTATGTATCCATCCTGGTAGTACAAAGATGTACCAAGACATCCGTCAGAGATTCTGGTGGTCTAATATGAAGCAAGACATTGCTCGTTATGTTGCTGAGTGTGACGTTTGCCGTCGTATCAAAGCAGAACATCAAAGGCCTGCTGGAACTCTGCAACCTATCTCTATTCCTGAATGGAAATGGGACCATGTTGAGATGGACTTCGTCACTGGATTTCCCAAATCACAGAAAGGTAATGATGCTATTCTTGTCGTCATTGACCGGCTTTCCAAAGTTGCACATTTCCTGGCGGTCAAAGAAACGATCACTGCTAGTCAGCTGGCAACGCTCTATATGTCCAGGATTGTTTCACTCCACGGTATTCCATTGGTTATCAGCTCAGACCGTGGCAGCTTATTCACTTCAAGATTCTGGGCAAGTTTCCAAGAAGCTATGGGAACTCATCTGTCATTCAGTACTGCGTTTCATCCTCAGTCGCAAGGGCAAGTTGAACGCGTCAACCAAGTTCTCGAAGACATGCTTCGAGCTTGTGTTATTTCCTTCGGCAAGAAATGGGAGGAATCTCTCCCGTATGCTGAGTTCTCTTATAATAATAGCTATCAAGCTAGTCTGAAGATGGCCCCCTTCGAAGTGTTATATGGACGAAAGTGCCGAACCCCTCTGAACTGGTCAGAAACTGGGGAACGTCCACTCTTCGGTCCGGATATTATCCAACATGCCGAAGAACAAGTCCGTATTATTCGTGAGAATCTCAAGACTGCTCAGTCACGTCAGAAGAGTCAGTATGACCGTCATCATAAAGACATGGTCTATCAACCTGGCGAAAAGGATTATCTTCGAGTCACACCAATGAAGGGTGCTCACCGCTTCGGAATCAAGGGCAAACTAGCTCCTCGATATATTGGCCCATTCACTATTCTCGAAAGGCGTGGAAAAGTGGCATACCAACTGGAGCTTCCGCCAAACCTTTCTCAGGTTCACGATGTGTTCCATGTGTCACAGCTCCGCCGTTGCTTCAAGGACCCAATCCAAGCAGTGGATCATGAAGTGCTCGAATTGCAGTAGGACCTCTCCTATAAGGAGCATCCGGTCCGCATTCTCGACCAAGCCGAACGCCGCACACGTCAGAAGGCGATCAAGTTCCTCAAAGTCCAGTGGTCGCACCATTCTGAAGATGAAGCCACCTAGGAACGCGAGGATCGCCTGCGGGATGAATACCCCGCCCTTTTTCCTTCTACCTCCTAAATCTCGGGACGAGATTTCTTGTAGTGGAGGAGTCTTGTAACGCCCGGATAATCAAGCTACAGTAATCCCACGCTAATGGTGCCATGTCAACACAGTTACTGTTGCTAATCTACCGTTAGGTCAAACCATTTGAAAATTTGAATTCAAATTAATGTCAACAATAAAAGTTTTTCAAAATTTAAAACAAAAATGTTCGGGAGGTGCCATATTTTGCATAAGTAAATATGGTGTAATAAACAAATTTTTATAAAATGCCTAGATAATTTAAAATGATTTAAAGCAGAAAAGAAAATAAATAAAAAGAGAAGAAAATACAAAAGAGAAAACAAAAAAAGGAAAGAAAGGAACAGACCCCCCCCACTGGGCTACGGCCCAGCCAGTAGCCCAACCGGGCCACCACGCCAGCCCACCCACTCCCTTATCCCCACCCAGTGAGACCCCGAACCCACCCACCACCGACACTCCCCCCCCCCACGAAATATCTCCCCCCCCCTCTCCCCCGATTGGATCGGGATCGAGGAGGAGGCCGCCGCTCGCTACCTCCACACCGACGCAGCCCGACGCCGCCTCGCCCTCGCCGGTCTGCCTCCTCCATCGCCGGTCGTCTCCGTCCTCCTCCTCGCCCCCCGTTGCCCTGGACCCTACTCCCCGCCGTGAGCCGCCGCCTTTTCTCTCCTCCTCTCCCCCTGTCCCCGTGCGCACGCACGCTCATGCACCGGCCGCGCCCGCGCCACTGTGCTCACCTCGCCGCGGACCTCGCGCCGCCGTTGCTACGCCCGGCCACCGCGCCCCCGCTCAGGCCTGCTCCGCAACGCCCAACACGCCGCCCCCCCTGTCGCGCCCGCCGTCGACCCTGGCCCCTGCAACGCGCTCCTCCCCTCTCTCGCTGCGGCTATCCCCGTCGCCGCTGCTGCGGCTGGCCGCCGCGCTCAACGGCGCCCCACGCTGCGCGGCCCCGCTCCGCTGCTCTGCTCCTTTGCCGAGCCCGCTGCTCTGCCTCCGTCGCCACGGCCCTGCTCCACCTGCTCGCGCCGCCCGGCTCCCCGCCGCCGTGCTGGCCATCCTTCGCCCGCCCCGCTCTCCGGCATCTGGCCGCGTCGGCTGCGCCCACCGCGGCCTCGCGCGGCCCCGCTCCCGCGCCCTTGCGCCCTGCTAGTCCTGCCCCGGCCCTCCTCGCCCCGGCGATCTGGGCGAACGCCCAGTCGGGCGCCGCAACGCCCGACCCGCCCCGTTAGTGCCCAGCGCCCGATAGGCCCCCTGGGCCACTGACCAAATGGCCCCACGGCCCAGAGAACGTTTTAATAAAAAAATGATCTAAAAAATTAAATTAATAAAAATAAATAAATAAATAATAAAGATAATTAATTAACTTAATTAATCCTGTTAATATTAACTAATTAAGATTAATTAACCTAATAACTAATTAACCTAATTAACTACTGTTAATTAGCTAACAGCCCCTGACAGGTGGGACCCACCTGTCAGGTTGACCAGGTCAATGGTCAACGTTGACTGCTGACGTCATGCTGATGCATTAATTAAATTTCGAATTAAATTAATTTATTAAATTCTAAAAATGATTTAAATCTTTAAAATTTAATATAAAATAAACCGTAGCTCGGATGGAAAAACTTTGTACATGAAAGTTGCTCAGAACGACGAGACGAATCCGAATACGTAGTCCGTTTGTCAGCCACACGTTCCTAGCATGGCGAGCATGGAACTTTCCCCCTCCGGTCCGTCTGTGCGAAAACGCGAAACATCGGGAATACTTTCCCGTATGTTCCCCCCCTCGCCGGTACCACCTACTGCCGCGTTAGGGCACACCTAGCACCGCTCATTGTCATGTCACGCATCGTCATGCTTATGTTTGCATTGTATTTACTGTTTCTTCCCCCTCTTCTCTCCGGTAGACTACGAGACTGACGCTGCTGCTGCCCAGTTCGACTACGGAGTTGACGACCCCTCCTACTTGCCAGAGCAACCAGGCAAGCCCCCCCCTTGATCACCAGATATCGCCTATTCTTCTCTATACTGCTTGCATTAGAGTAGTGTAGCATGTTACTGCTTTCCGTTAATCCTATCCTGATGCATAGCCTGTCCTTGCTACTACTGTTGTTACCTTTACCTGCAATCCTACATGCTTAGTATAGGATGCTAGTTTTCCATCAGTGGCCCTATATTCTTGTCCGTCTGCTATGCTATACTATCGGGCCGTGATCACTTGGGCGGTGATCACGGGTATATACTTATATACTATATACATGACACCTGTGGTGACTAAAGTCGGGTCGGCTCGTAGGAGTACCCGCAAGTGGATCTTTGTGGCGGAGCGACAGGGCAGGTTGAGACCACCTAGGCGAGAGGTGGGCCTGGCCCTGGACGGCGTCCGCGGTTACTTCAAAATAACACGCTTAACGAGTTCTTGGTATTTGATCTGAGTCTGGCCATTTGGTCTATACGCACTAACCAGCTACGCGGGAACAGTTATGGGCACTCGACGTCGTGGTATCAGCCGAAGCTCTTCTTGACGTCAGCGACGGAGCGGCGCGCGCCGGATTGGACTGGAACGCCTGCTAGGCTAGGTCTGCTTCCGGCCGCCCTCGCAACGTGCAGGTGTGCAATGGGCGATGGGTCCAGACCCCTGCGCGCATAGGATTTAGACCGGTGTGCTGACCTCTCTGTTGAGCCTAGGTGGGGCTGCGACGTGTTGATCTTCCGAGGCCGGGCATGACCCAGAAAGTGTGTCCGGCCAAATGGGATCGAGCGTGTTGGGTTATGTGGTGCACCCCTGCAGGGAAGTTTATCTATTCGAATAGCCGTGTCCCTCGGTAAAAGGACGACCCGGAGTTGTACCTTGACCTTATGACAACTAGAACCGGATACTTAATAAAATACACCCTTCCAAGTGCCAGATACAACCCGGTGATCGCTCTCTAACAGGGCGACGAGGAGGGGATCGCCGGGTAGGATTATGCTATGCGATGCTACTTGGAGGACTTCAATCTACTCTCTTCTACATGCTGCAAGATGGAGATGGCCAGAAGCGTAGTCTTCGACAGGATTAGCTATCCCCCTCTTATTCTGGCATTCTGCAGTTCAGTCCACTGATATGGCCCTTTACACATATACCCATGCATATGTAGTGTAGCTCCTTGCTTGCGAGTACTTTGGATGAGTACTCACGGTTGCTTCTCTCCCTCTTTTCCCCCTTTTCCTTTCTACCTGGTTGTCGCAACCAGATGCTGGAGTCCAGGAGCCAGACGCCACCGTCGACGACGACTCCTACGACACTGGAGGTGCCTACTACTACGTGCAGCCCGCTGACGACGACCAGGAGTAGTTAGGAGGATCCCAGGCAGGAGGCCTGCGCCTCGTTCGATCTGTATCCCAGTTTGTGCTAGCCTTCTTAAGGAAAACTTGTTTAACTTATGTCTGTACTCAGATGTTGTTGCTTGCGCTAACTCGTCTATGATCGAGCACTTGTATTCGAGCCCTCGAGGCCCCTGGCTTGTATTATGATGCTTGTATGGCTTATTTATGTTGTAGAGTTGTGTTGTGATATCTTCCCGTGAGTCCCTGATCTTGATCGTACACATTTGCGTGCATGATTAGTGTACGGTCAAATCGGGGGCGTCACACTTCCATCCTTTTTGCAAGGTTATCTCTGGTTAGTATACTTTTCCTGGCAATCAGCCACAGAAACATCTTGATTTTCGCTGGGGTTTTCACTTTCCAAAGAAATTTGTGTGGGAAACCCACGTCTGTTTTAATCAGCTGTTGATGCAACGATTTCACAGTGAATTGTCTATTGGCTGTCAGCATCCATAACGGCTGATCTTTGCCCTCATACATTCTCACCTCTTCACATCTGCTTTTCAAACTCTCCCAAAGAGCTCTTTTATCTGCAGATAAATTTCTTCTGAACTTAAAACCCTCCCATCTCATGTTAATGGCCTGGGCCACTGAAATGTCATGGTTTAGATTAATGTCATACAGGCTAGGGTAGGCCTCTTTCAATGGTTTTGATCCTACCCATCAATCTTCCCAAAACCTAGTATTTAGTCCATCTCCTAATTTTTTCTTAACATTTTTATAATAAATGTCTTTGATCTGCATCAGATCTCCCCAAAAATGAGAGTCCCCAGGTTTCTTCTTAACTCCAGAGATACATTTTCCTTTAACATATTTGTTTAAAAGAATTTTGGCCCACATCCCATCTTCTGTCTCTAGCTTCCATAGCCATTTAGCCAGCAAGGCTTTCTTCATATAATCAAGATTCAGAATACCTAGGCCACCCAATTCCTTTGGCAAACAACATGTTTTCCAATTAACTAGATGGTATTTCTTTTTATCCTCACTTTCCTGCCAGACTAGTCTAGCCCTCAAGAAATCAGCTTTCTTTCTAATTCCTACTGGCAGGGGATAGAAGGATATCATATACATAGGCATATTTGTCAAACAGGCCTGGACTAGAGTTACTCTCCCAGCCATATTTAACAGTCTTCCTTGCCAGCAAGCACATCTCTTTTCTATTTTTTCAGTCATGCTTTTCCAGAATTTATTTCCTAATCTCACATTGGTAACAGGCAGTCCCAAATATTTGAATGGAACCTCTCCTTTGTTACAAGTAAAAATTTCTTGGTAGAACTCACCCTTGTTTTTGGCCTCTCCAAAAAGGTATACCTCACTTTTGTGAAAATTGATAGTCAGACCAGACATCTGTTCAAAAGCTGTGAGGATGAATTTAAGATTTCTAGCACTCTCCTCATCATCATCAAGAAGGAAAATGGTGTCATCTGCATATTGCAGCATGTTTACTCCATTGTCCCCAAGTTCAATCAGTACCCCCTTGACATAGCCTGCATGCTTGGCTTTATCTAAGAATAAAGCCAAGGCATCTGTAGCTATATCAAACAGTAGTGGTGACATAGAATCCCCCTGCCTCAACCCCTTATAAGTTTTGAAGTAAGGGCCAATCATGTCATTCACCTTAACACCCACCTGCCCCCCTATCATGGTGTGCATGACCATATCACACCATTTATCAGGAAACCGTTTCATTTTAAGCATTTTGTAAACAAATGGCCACTTTATTTTGTCATATGCTTTCTCAAAATCTACTTTGAACAGCACATCACTTTGTTTGTGATGGTGAATAGAATTCAGAGCTTCATGAAGGATCACAATCCCCTCCATGATGTATCTCCCTTTGATAAAAGCAGTCTGAGTAGGTAGGATTATAGGTTTTATTATCTTACCCAACCTATTCATCAAGACTTTAGTGATAATCTTAAAGCTAACATTTAATAAGCATATGGGTCTAAATTTTTGGATCTGCTTAGCATCATCAGTTTTTGGGACCAAAGTTACAATTCCATAGTTGAGCCTAGATATATCTAGTTTCCCTTCATGGAATTCATTAAGAAGTTTCATCAAATCCCATTTGACAGTATCCCAAAAATGTTGATAGAAGTCCACTGGTAATCCATCAGGGCCAGCGCTTTTGTTTTTTTCCATCCCAAAAACCACCTCCTGTATTTCATCCATCGAAAAAGGTTTGATCAACTCATCAGCCTGTTCTCTAGTAATTGATTGTCCCCCCCAAATCATTAAGTTGGATTGGAGATGTGTCTAGTTGACCAAACAGTTTTTTGTAGAAATCAGTAATATATTTAATAAGATTCTCTTCTCCTTCTATCACTCCTTCCTCTTGATCTAGAGAGAGTATTCTGTCTTTTCTCCTTCTACCATTCACCTTAGCATGGTAGTATTTTGTATTACAGTCTCCATCTTTAATTTCCTTGTCTTTATATCTTTGTAGCCATTTTATTTCTTCCTGTTTTAACAATCTGTGTAATTGGGCCCTTAAATCTTTTTGTTCTTCTCTGTCCAGAGCAGAGAGGCCCATAATCTCAGCATTCTTGTCTATTGCATCTAATTTCATCAAGATCTCCTTTTTAATTTTCCTATACCAAGCATCCGAATTAAGAATCCATCCTCTTACTTTTTGTCTAAACGTTCTCATTCTTCTCAACATCTTTTAACAACAAATTCTTTGAAACCCTCCCTCAACATCCACGAGTTTTCAAATCTAAAGATAGGTGGTGTATATGTGTTTTCTCCTGTACCAATAATCAGGGGGAGTATGGTCTGACAGTTCTCTCTCTAGTGCATATACCTCAGTCAGGGGATAGTGGTCCTCCCAATCTGGGCAGATAAGGACTCTATCTAGTTTTTCATAAGTGGGCTCGGGCTGGTTGTTAGCCCAAGTATACTTTCTCCCATTCAGAGGAAGCTCTCTCAACCCAGCCTGCTCAATGATAGCATTGAAAACAAAACTCGAGTGATTATACCCCCCAGGTTTGTTTTTGTCTGTAGATTTCCATATCACATTAAAATCTCCTCCCATCAGGCATGGGACAGAGGCATTGTTTTGATAAACTCTGGATATTTCTGCCATATAAGCAACTTTACCCACCTCCTGAGCATCACCATATACAATGATCAAATTCCAATCAAATTTGGCTTTTTTGTCATGCAACAAAGTTCTAATGAAGTAAATTCCTTTTTCCACATGGATAATCTCCAGAGTGTCTTTATTAACCCCAACTAGGATACCACCTGCTCTCCCTCTACGTTGTATCCAATGCCACTCAAAATTTCTCCCTCCACTAAGGTTGTTCAACTCATTTTTGGAGAATTCATTTTTGATAGTTTCTTGTAACCCCACAAAATCAATTCTCTTATCACATATATTAGTTCTAATAAAGGATTTTTTCGAGTCAGACCCTATGCCCCTAACATTCCAAATTAACCCTTTCATTTTTTTTCTTCCTTTTTTTTCCTTTTCTCCCTCCAATATAAACCACAGATTTCCCTCCCGTAAGTCCAGGGGATCCTGTGTTAATTTTTTTTCCACTAGCAAAGATATTTTTTAAGTGGGCATAATAGTCCATCTCCATCTCTGCATCTGTGTGGTCTTCATCTGAACAGATGTCTTTCAAAGAGAGGTCTCCAATGTCAATGAGAACAGTCTCATTTTGCATTGTCAATCCCTCTTTTTGTTTTAAATTGGTAAAGTAAAAAATCTCTTCTACTTTGTTCCATTTTCTCAATAACTTCAAGATTTTGGTTAATCATATCAATAGAGCATCCTAGATCTATGCCAATTTTGTCAGCCATGAATAAAAGAGAGGGGTTATTAACCTCCTCATCATTCTCCTTACCATAATTGTCTTTGTCAGTTGCTCTTTGTTTTGCCAGGTCCTCAATCTTTGCATCTTGTTTGCCAGCTAGCCTGCCACATCTTCTTAGAGATTCACTAGGCTCTATATAACTATATTTGTTGTTGTGGTTGTTCTGGGTTTTTTTTTTACAAAATGATTTGGATTATTTATATGGAGCCAAAGTCATTTCTGTAATTTCGTAAATAGGAAATCCCTAAACCTATTCTTCTAAACCTAACCTACGCAACAGCCGCAGCAGCAGGCCCAACAGGCCGAAAGCCAGCGCACAGCCGGCAGCTGCGCATGCGCAGGTCAGCGCTGACGCTAGTGGAGCCCCACTTGTCTGCCTCTCTGCCCTTCTCTTTCTATGACAGCGGGACCCGCCGTCATCTCCTACCTCCCCACGGACTCCTCTTCACGCACGACCGTGCCACCCCGACCGAACCAGGCACGGGCGATTCGCCCCGATCCCTAACCCCCTCAATCGAATCCGTGGGCACATACCGACTCCTCTCGATCCCCTTACCCGATTCCCGCAACCTCTGCTCCAGATCGCCCTTCAAATTGACAGCATGGACCTCGCAAAGCTATGCCGCCCGGGCTCCATCTCCGGCCAATCCTGTCGACCCCGAGGTACCCCGAGCTCTCTCTGTCCGCCATATGCTTCGTCCTGTTGAGCCTCTCCTTCTGACCGGATTTCTCCCTTCGCAGACGCTCGGATTCGAGCTCCCCAGCCAAACCAATCTCGCCGGAGCTCCCATCGCCAGCAACCCCTACACCGGAGGAATTTGTCGCCACCAAGGGTGAGGATCCCCTACTTTTCTTTCTGCCATGATCTCTTTGCTCTCCTATCTCTCCCTCACTTCTTATCTCGCGCAGGAGAGCACCAAACCGACCACGCCGAGCTCGCCCGGAGCAAATCACCGCCACCCGTCGCTCCAGCCGTACACCGCCTGACGACGTCCCGTCGTCACTGACCTCACAACCTTCATCGTCATCACTCTGCGCACCTGCTGGTCCACCCTCCCTTCGCCTTGGTCCACCGGAGAGGCCACACCGAGAAACGCCAGAGCCACACCGACGTCGGAGTTCCAAACGCCACTTCTCCGTTGAAGCTTCCATCGTCTCCGTCATCAAGCTGCATCCGCCTGTCACCTCATCTTCACCGGAGAGCCACCGGAGGAGCGCCGCCGCCCACGCCCGAAGCCGTCGCCATTTTCCCCTGCTTTGGTGATCACGCGCGCACAACAACATCTCAGCCAATCCACATGTGACACATGGCGATATGCTACAGTAACCGCAGTTCAAAATCATGTTTTAGACAAATTTTCTCCAATTTTTCGTTTAGCTATATCTCTTGGTCTGCATATCCAAATTCATCGATTCTTTTTCCTGTGTACTCGTAGCGACTAGGAGAATACAGTAGAATCAAAGTTTCACACGTTTGAACTGCTCAAATTTGAATTTATTCAAATCCGAATTCATCCTTCCGGGGGCCATATCTTGCAAACTGTATATCCTATTCAATTGATTCCTTTTCCCCGTGAAACACTTGTATCAAATACTTGCTAAAAATATTCTGAACACTCATATTCAAATACTTTTTGACCTGTTTTGAATTTAAATTTAATCCAAACCTCATTCCACTATAACTTGGGTAGAGTGTTCCTATTCCATCAATTATTTTGCAAGTGAATTCTTGTATGTCTTATGCAATCATTCAAACAACATTTATGTTGTGTTCCATATACCCTTGGCAGTCTTCCATACTATTTTTGATGTAATCTTGTATAGGAACAGTTCATCCTCTGTTAACTCTTTTGAGTTGATTTCCTCCACTTGTCACCTTATAACACCATGCACACCTATATTATATATTAAGCGCAACTATATTGATTTTGTTTAACCTTACTATATTTGTTTTGTTGTTCTTTTGATTCGGCTATATGGCATGGTTATTTATTTGAATTCTTCCATTTACGATAGATTGCTCGGAGCGTGACGAGTAGAATTATCAGGAATTGTGAGTGTGACAAAATTCATCAAATGTACCAGCCAAGTTACACCTTGATCATACTTCAACCTATTATTTCTCTATGCATTCAGTTATATATATATATATATATATATATATATATATATATATATATATAGATATATAATAGATATATAATATATCACATTACTATATTATGCATGTGTAGGAATATTATGGTAGTATGCTATTGCTATTGAGATGCAGTTAGTATGGCCTTATTGTAGATCGTGGTAGTGTATTCTTGCTATGCTATGTAGACGGGGATTGGTTCATGTATCCATTGAGATTATGTGAGGACTATATATAATATAACTTGAGCAAAACCATAATATATAATTCACCCCTGGAGGAAGTGGTATTGCTTGGTGTTGAGGGAAGGCATCATGGGGTCTTACACCTTTTCTAAGGCCATGCGCCCATGAGAGTGCACCCTAAGTGGATGTAACATCCCAAATTTTCAATTTGAAATGTTATACATAGGTCATCATATGCATTTCATATTTTAATTTCATTTTGGGGGTGATCCTAAAAATCCTAAGAAACTCAAGGACCCACGGAGAGAATTGGGGATTTTTATTATTTTCATATTTGAATTTTCTCAAATGTTGAAAAGAGGATCCTTTTGGTTTTAATTATTTTTCTCTCCAAAAATGTTTCAAATTAAAATATATGAGAGGAGATAATATGACTTCTTCAAAATAAAAGAAATATTGGAGGAAAATATTAAACTCAAATAAATAAATTTTATTTCGATTTTATTGCTATTTTATTTGAATTAGAAAAAATATGCATTTTTCAAAATTGCATTTTTAGGCCAAGAAAATGTTTACTTTGTTCTAAATATTTTATTTAGATGGTGAAAATTGTTTTTGGCATTTTTAGATTTTTATTTATATTTATTTAGGATTTTTCTCGGTGGAATCTTATTTAAAAAAATTGTTTCGGACCGAGCCGGGCCGAAGCCCAGCTGGCCCATCGCCCCGCACCGCCTCCCGTCGTCGTGCTCGCGACGGACTCGGGGAGTCCGACCCCGAGCCGTCGGCGCCGCCCCCTCCCGCACGCCACCACCCCCCCTCGGGCCTTTAAAGGCCGGAGCGGCCGCCGCCTCGACCCCCACACCGCCCCGCCGCCTCGACCCCCACACCGCCCCGCTGCCCGAGCCACCGCCCGCCGCCGCCGCCACTGCTGCAGCGCCGCGCCCCGCGCCGCCGTCGCCCCGCCAGAGCCCGCACGCCGCCGGAATCGCCGCCGGTCCGATCCGATCCGCCGCCGGTTTTTTTTGGTTTAGGTAAAAACCGCCCGGTTTTTCTTCAAAACCCTAGATCGGTTTTTTTATTTATTTAGACCGGTTCGGTTTTCTCGGTTTAGTTCGTTTGTGAACGTTCGTCCGTTCGTTCGTTTTAATGAACGAATTCGCACATTCATCTCTGTTAGCGGATGTTCGTCCGATAGATTTTCTTTTTCTGTTTATTTTTTGGCTAGGGACCTATCCGCAATTTTTTTATCGCAGATTAGCCCCTGATCTTCAAACCCTCGTAACTTTTCAACCGTTCGTCCAAATCCAGTGAAACCAACGCCAAAGTCTTCGTCTCGAGCCCCACTTTCTGTTTAATCAACTTGAACAAGGTTTTGACAATTTAAAATTTGGTTTCAAGCAGATTTTAATTTGAAGTTCTTTTGACCGTAGTTTCAATTCCGTAGCTCCGATTTGGTTGATTCTTTTTGCAGATCGAAACTCTCCAGTTGGATTTTCAGATTCGATCTTCTTATTTGAGTTCTACCCGTGCATCTTTGCTTGATTACTTATGTATGCTATGGTTTGTTTGCGATAGAATTCCCGGAGTGCGAAGCGTGCTACTACGAGTCTCTAGGGTTTGCGGATCGTCAGCAAGGCAAGTAACACATTGATCATACTCTTTTCATACCCAGTTTTTATGCATTAGTTACAATCCTCAAACATTGCATGATTAGGATGTGATTAACTTGTGGGTATTGGGAAGTAGATGATGAGGTAGAACCCATTGACCTTTTATTATCAAACCCTTGGGAGTTACTTCTACGCTATGCTTATATTGCCATGCCATGCTGGTACACGTGGATTGGGTTTGAGTGTTTCCATGACAGATGTGAGATTATTAATTAATGGTTAACTTAAGGTGGCTACTTAAACACACATCTGGGTGGATTGGTTGCAGGCACCTGGGATATACTAGTGTTGTCTTTTTGGTTCGCCACCCAGGCTCAAAGGGATCATATGATTATTCATACTAGAAACTTCCGTGTGCAGCCACAACCTATTATGGGCTCTAGCATAGTTGAGTATGTTACATGACCTCTTTCAGTGGTGGGCTAGCAGATGTAGGGGATGTAGGTTGGTACTGTCCACCCAGAGTAAAGAGTTAATGTTTCTGAAAGACTATGTCTCAGTCATCCGTTTCTCAAACATCATGTAGTGCGAGAAATTTAACGGAGGAGATCGAGTCTTGTGGGGAAAAGTGGGCAAACTTCTGCAGAGTGTACAAACTAATCATGGTTAGCCGTGTCCCCGGTTATGGACATCTTGAGTATCTGGTTCTTGGATTATCATGTTGATCTCATCACTCTAGTTAATTTGCTGGGTTGTTAATTATTTCTTTAATTGGGATTGAGATGGGGATTTACCATTCTCAATGTTTCAACTACCATGATAGTTAAAATAAAACATATTCCTTTGTTGTAGGAAAAAATTGGCTTTTCGCAAAACATTATAACCATAGAGCCTCCACCAGCCATATATGCATGTAGTGATAGCATTTATTCTGTTCATTGCTCTATTGTGTTACATTGCCAGCATATTCCATGTGCGGACCCGTTTCGGGCTGCACCATATCATGTTGCAGACTGTTCAGACGACGAGTAAGGTGCGCTAGGTCGTTGTCGTGCACTCAGCTATGCCGTTGGAGTTGATGGACTCACTTTATCTACCAAGCCTTCCGCTGTTATCTTATTTAGATGGCCTTAAGCCATATTTATTGTAATAAGTTCTCTTTTGGAGACATTCGATGTAATAGGTGTGTGATTGAAGTCTGTTATAAATCCTTTGAGTACTGTGTGTGTCAGCATTACGGATCCAAGGATGACACTTGAACACAGAGATTTGACCGTCTGAGGTCGGATCGCTACAAGATGGTATCAGAGCACACGCTGAATGTAGGACACGACTACTAAGATGAGCCATAGGTCACTCTTCTCTACTCATTTCTGACTCCCCTCCATTTTCTACTCTTTAGGATGGCAGACTCAAGGAACAAGTTTGCACAACCCGATGAAGACACACCGTTTGGACAACACTTGAAAGAAGTCACTAGGTACCTGAACATCGGAATACCAAGTTTCACCGGGACCTACACCGCCACTTTACCAGAAGAGGAGTGTTGGATGATTCGAGTTCAAGTTCCAGGAAGGACATTCACGCCAGTTATTGAGCCCATAGAGTTTTCCTTCGATGCACCAACCTGGAGTCTAGGTAAGAGCATGGCAGCCCACATCGCCATGGGACGCATTGGCGAAGTTTATCACAAGGATCTTAAGGACACCATCTATTATATATGTGGGCGCCGAGATGAGCAATGGGAGATGATCAGCACCAGGAGGGACAGGTCCATTGCAGCTTTCATCCAGGAGTTAAACCAGCACATTCGTCGACAGGAGAACCAGATGTGTGCAAGCATGATAGACTTGAAGAAGGTGATGACCAGGAACATGGAGTTAGAAGAGGAACTCAAGTCTACACGCGACGGATACGAGGAGGAAATCGCAATACTAGTGGAGAAGAATGACGACCTGACAAGGAAGCTAGGAGTATTCATGGGAGACCCCGCGCCAGGAGGAGATGACGACCATCGCGACGACATCCGTTCTGAGGACTACATCATCATCGACGACACCGACTCCGACCCCGACGATAGTGATGATGATTATGAAGACGAAGCTGGAGCGGATATCATGGAGTCTTCCACCGATCAAAATTTCTAGATGACCACCATATGATTAGTAGTATTTCCCCCATGTATATAGTAGTAGCCCGAGCACTTTTGTAACGATAGTTCTAGACCGATTGTATGCCCTTGCTTGAATTGATTTGGTATGATATGATTGTGATTGTCTCATGTGCATATGGGTAGTGCTTTCTCATTAGACCCCACTCTATTCTAATCTCTCCCCTCTAAACCCATCAGATGCCTCCGAGACGTGACACCGGATTTGTCTTTCCACCAGAGATCACTCAGTTGATCCAGCAGCAGAATACCTTGATACAGCAACTAGTCCAGAACCAAGGCAACAACAACAACAACAACAACAACCCACTGCCACCGCCTCCAGTTGACAACTTAGCCCGTTTTCCGAGGTTGCAGCCGCCGGTGTTTTCCAATAGTACCGAGCCAATAGTTGCTGATGACTGGCTACGCGGGATTGGAAGGGAGTTGACCACTGCAGGTTGCACAGATGCTGAGAAGGTGCGTTTTGCCGCACATCAATTGGATGGACCCGCAGCCGCATGGTGGGAGAATTACACAACCACTTTCCCCATAGCCAATCTCACTTGGGATCAGTTTCAGCAAGCTTTCCGCACTTCACATGTCTCAACTGGAGCTATGAGCATGAAGAAGCGTGAGTTTCGCAACTTACGCCAAGGAAACCGTACTGTGGGGCAGTACGTGGATGAGTTCAGCAAGTTAGCTCGCTATGCCCCAGATGATGTGGCCATAGATGCCGCGAAGTAGGAGAAGTTTATGGAAGGGCTGAATGATGAGATGAGTATGCAGTTAATGGTGGCAACATTTAACAACTACCAGTAGTTGGTAGACAAGGCTCTTATGATTGAAGGGAAGCAGCAGCAAATTGAGAGCCGCAAAAGGAAGTATGGACAAGGGAAGTACAATTCAGGAGCTTAGCAGAAGCCTCGTTTTACCCCGGACTCGGGGGGATTCACCCATAACCATGGAGGCCATACACACAATGGAGGAAGCTTGCATAACCACAGTGGCCCCAAAAATGGAAATGGGAATGGAGCAGGCAGTAATCAGAACCGCTCTAACCTAGCCACACCCGCCAAGAAGGACCAAAGTCACATTACTTGTTTCAAGTGCAGGAAGACTGGACACTACGCCAATGAGTGCCCTGAGCCAAAGAATGGAAATGGCAATGGAAGCTCTGGGAAGAAGCCCAACCCTTTCAACAGGGGACAAGTGAACCACGTGAACGTGGAGGAGGTTGAAGAGCAGCCAGATGCAGTTATCGGTAAGTTTTTGGTTAAGTCATTTATCGCTCTCGTTCTTTTTGATACTGGTGCATCGCATTCATACATTTCAAGGGGATTTGTGGACAAGTTTTAGTTACCCACCTTAGCCCTTAGGACACCCTTGCTAGTAAGCTCACCGGGTGCAGAGTATATGGCCAGCCGATGGTGCGATCGGATACCCTTAACCATTGGTAGCCATGTTTTCCCCTCAGACCTAATAATTTTGGAGTCACAAGGATTGGATGTGATACTAGGTATGGATTGGCTATCGAAGTATGGAGGAAACATTGACTGCGCGAGTAGGTCAATTCTGCTCACCACACCAGAGGGAAAAAGGATCAAGTATGTATCCAGGCATGCGCCGAGGTGGACTCAAGTGAATTCCCTCTCAGGAGTTGTTCAGGAGGAAGTGCCTGTAGTGAAGGATTACCCGGATGTATTTCTAAACGAGTTACCTGGCATGCCGCCGGATCGAGACATTGAGTTTTTGATAGAGCTGTTGCCAGGCACCGGACCGATATCGAAGAGACCATACCGGATGCCCGCAAATGATCTGGAAGAAATCAAGAAGAATATTAAGGAGTTATTGGAGAAAGGTTACATTCGACTAAGTTCGTCACCATGGGGAGCCCCAGTGCTCTTGGTTGAGAAGGATGGATCATTGAGAATGGTTGTTGATTATCGTGCGTTGAATGAAGTGACGATCAAGAACAAGTACCCACTACCGATGATCAATGACTTGTTTGACCAGCTGCAAGGAGCTAAAGTATTCTCCAAGATCGATCTACGATCAGGATACCACCAGCTGAAGATCCGAGAACAGGATATACCTAAGACCGCTTTCACCACAAGGTACGGGTTATATGAGTACACGGTTATGTCATTTGGATTGACTAATTCCCCTGCCTATTTCATGAGTATGATGAATAAGGTGTTCATGGAGTTCTTGGATAAGTTTCTCGTGGTGTTCATTGATGATATTTTGGTGTACTCGAAGAATGAAGAGGAACACAAGGAGCATTTGCGTTTAGTTCTCGAGAAGCTCAGGGAACATCAGTTATATGCCAAGTTCAGCAAATGTGAGTTTTGGTTGAAGGAAGTTGGATTTCATGGACATTTTATATCAGGAGAAGGTATAGCAGTAGACCCTACCAAGGTTCAGTCAGTCACTGATTGGCTAGCACCCACCTCAGTAGGAGAGATCCGCAGTTTTCTTGGACTCACGGGATATTATCAGAGATTCATTGAGAATTTCTCCAAGATTGCAAAGCCCATGACGGAGTTGTTGAAGAAGGACACCAAGTTCAAATGGACAGATGAATGTGAGGCAAGTTTTTAGGAGTTGAAGAAACGTTTGGTTACAGCCCCAGTGCTGATTCTGCCAGATATACGCAAGGATATCCAAGTATATTGCGACGCCTCTCGCTTAGGACTTGGGGGTGTACTTATGCAAGATGGAAGAGTTGTCTCATATGCCTCACGTCAACTTCAACCGCATGAGTTGAATTATGCCACGCATGATTTGGAGTTAGCAGCCGTAGTGCATGCACTCAAAACCTGGAGACATTTTCTTATTGGAAACCGTTGTGATGTGTACACAGATCATAAGAGTTTGAAGTACATTTTCATGCAGAAGGAGCTAAATCTCAGGCAAAGGAGATGGTTGGAGCTGATAAAAGATTACGATATGAAGCTGCATTATCATCCAGGAAAGGCCAATGTCGTAGCAGACGCTTTGAGCCGGAAGAGCTATATCAATACCCTCGCAAGCGGAGGATTGCCAAAGGAGTTAGCCGAGGATCTCAGGGAGCTTCGTTTGGAGATAGTTCCTAGAGGTTTTTTCGCAGCATTAGAAGTTCAGTCGACATTATTGGGAAAAATTCGAGAAGCTCAGAAGGATGACAAAGAAATTGCTGAGATAAAGGAGAAGATGATCAAAGGAAAAGCCAAAGGTTTCCATGAAGATGAGCACGACACCTTGTGGTTTGAGGACCGAGTTTATGTACCCAATAATGCAGAGATCAAGAAGTTGATACTTCAGGAAGCTCATGACTCGCCATACTCGATACACCCCGGGAACACCAAGATGTATTTGGATTTGAAGGAGCGTTTCTGGTGGACTGGAATGAAGAAGGACATAGCCGAGTATGTAGCCATGTGTGATGTATGTCAGAGAGTGAAGGAAGAACATCAGAAGCCAGCAAGATTACTACAGCCTATGCCAATACCCGAATGGAAGTGGGATAAGCTTGGCATGAATTTTATCATCGGATTACCCAGGACCCGATTGGGATATGATTCTATCTGGGTAGTAGTGGATCGTTTGACCAAAGTGGCTCACTTTATCCCAGTGAAGACCACATATACAAGTGCAAAGTTGGCCAAGATATATATGATCAGGATTGTATGTCTGCACGGAGTTCTGAGGACCATCGTATCAGATAGAGGAACACAGTTTACTTCAAGGTTTTGGCACCAGCTGCACCAGACTTTGGGTACCAGGCTAGAGTTCAGTACAACCTTTCATCCGCAAACAGATGGACAGACCGAGAGAGTCAATCAGATTCTGGAGGACATGTTGAGAGCTTGTGCACTAGATTATGGATCTAGTTGGGATGATAATTTTGCCCTACGCAGAGTTCTCATACAACAACAGTTATCAAGCTAGTTTGAAGATGGCACCTTTCGAAGCTTTGTATGGAAGAAGGTGCAGGACACCGTTAATGTGGGATGAGGTTGGAGACCGTCAGTTGTTTGGACCAGATCTAATTAAGGAGTTTGAAGAGAAGGTTAAGTTGATTCGAGATAGACTGAAGGTGGCTCAGTCCAGGCAAAATGCAGACTCAAAACGCAAGGAGGTAGTCTATGAAATCGGAGACAGGGCATATCTTCGTGGGTCACCTCTGCGAGGAGTAAAACGATTTGGAGTTAAGGGAAAGTTAGCCCCGAGATTTGTAGGACCATACCGAGTTCTGGAACGTATGGGAGAAGTGCCCTACAAGTTGGAGTTACCCGAAGGACTGTCAGGAGTTCATGATGTGTTTCACGTTTCCCAGTTAAAGAAGTGCCATGCTGAGATGGCCGATATCCCTATGAGAGATACAGTGCCCTTGGAAGCAATTCAGTTGGATACTGATTTGACCTATGAGGAGAAACCAGTCAAGATTCTCGAGATTGCCAACCGAGTCACACGCAGCAAGGTTATCAAGTTTTGCAAAGTTCAGTGGAGCCGCCATACCGAGGATGAAGCCACCTGGGAACAAGAGGATGATCTACGCAAAGACCACCCACACCTATTTTCTAGCCAACCCGAATCTCGAGGGCGAGATTCGCCTTAAGGGGGGTAGGTTTGTAACATCCCAAATTTTCAATTTGGAATGTTATACATAGGTCATCATATCCATATCATATTTTAATTTCATTTTGGGGGGATCCTAAAAATCCTAAGCAACTCAAGGACCCACGGAGAGAGTTGGGGATTTTATTATTTTCATATTTGAATTTTCTCAAATATTGAAAAGAGGATCACTTGGTTTTAATTATTTTTCTCTCCAAAAATGTTTCAAATTAAAATATATGAGAGGAGATAATATGACTTCTCCAAAATAAAAGAAATATTGGAGGAAAATATTAAAATCAAATAAATAAATTTTATTTCGATTTTATTGCTATTTTATTTGAATTAGAAAAAATATGCATTTTCAAAATTGCATTTTTAGGCCAAGAAAATGTTCACTTTGTTCTAAATATTTTATTTAGACGCGAAAATTGTTTTTGGCATTTTTAAATTTTTATTTATATTTATTTAGCATTTTTCTCGGCGGAATCTTATTTAAAAAAATTGTTTCGGACCGAGCCGGGCCGAAGCCCAGCTGGCCCATCGCCCCGCATCGCCTCCCGTCGTCGTGCTCGCGACGGACTCGGGGAGTCCGACCCCGAGCCGCCGGCGCCGCCCCCTCCCGCACGCCACC
Organism: Triticum aestivum; assembly: GCF_018294505.1. NCBI lineage: Eukaryota > Viridiplantae > Streptophyta > Magnoliopsida > Poales > Poaceae > Triticum > Triticum aestivum. Next base: position 228,471,584 of record NC_057808.1, read on the forward strand.
ACCCCCCTTGGGCCTTTAAAGGCCGGAACCGCCATCGCCTCGACCCCCACACCGCCCCGCCACCCGAGCCACCGCCGCCTCGCGCCGCCCGCCGCTGCCACCCGCCACTGCAGCTGCTGCTGCTGCGCCGTGCCCCACGCCGCACCGCCGTCGCCCCGTCGTGTCGTCGCCGCCCCGCTGCATCGCCAGAGCCCGCACGCCGCCGGAACCGCCGCCGATCCGATCCGATCCGCCGCCGGTTTTTTCGGTTTAGGTAAAAACCGCCCGGTTTTATTTATTTATTTAGACCGATTCAGTTTTTCTCGGTTTAGTTCGTTTGGCGTCCGTTCGTTCGTTTTAACGAACGAATTCGCACGTTCGTCTCTGTTAGCGGACGTTCGTCCAATAGATTTTCTTTTTCTGTTTATTTTTCAGCCAGGGACCTATCCGCGATTTTTTTTATCGCAGATTAGGCCCTGATCTTCAAACCCTCGTAACTTTTCAACCGTTCGTCCAAATCCAGTGAAACCAACGCCAAAATATTCGTCTCGAGCCCCCCTTTCTGTTTGATCGACTTGAACAAGGTTTTGACAATTTAAAATTTGGTTTCAAGCAGATTTGAATTCGAAATTCTTTTGACCGTAGTTTCAGTTCCGTAGCTCCGATTTGGTTGATTCTTTTTGCAGATCGAAACTCTCCAGTTGGATTTTCAGATTCGATCTTCTTATTTGAGTTCTACCCGTGCATCTTTGCTTGATTACTTATGTATGCTATGGTTTGTTTGCGATAGAATTCCCGGAGTGCGAAGCGTGCTACTACGAGTCTCTAGGGTTTGTGGATCGTCAGCAAGGCAAGTAACACATTGATCATACTCTTTTCATACCCAGTTTTTATGCATTAGTTACAATCCTCAAACACTGCATGATTAGGATGTGATTAACTTGTGGGTATTGGGAAGTAGATGATGAGGTAGAACCCATTGCCCTTTTATTATCAAACCCTTGGGAGTTACTTCTACGCTATGCTTATATTGCCATGCCATGCTGGTAGACGTGGATTGGGTTTGAGTGTTTCCATGACAGATGTGAGATTATTAATTAATGGTTAACTTAAGGTGGCTACTTAAACACACATCTGGGTGGATTGGTTGCAGGCACCTGGGATATACTAGTGTTGTCTTTTTGGTTCGCCACCCAGGCTCAAAGGGATCATATGATTATTCATACTAGAAACTTCCGTGTGCAGCCACAACCTATTATGGGCTCTAGCATAGTTGAGTATGTTACATGACCTCTTTCAGTGGTGGGCTAGCAGATGTAGGGGATGTAGGTTGGTACTGTCCACCCAGAGTAAAGAGTTAATGTTTCTGAAAGACTGTGTCTCGGTCATCCGTTTCTCAAACATCATGTAGTGCGAGAAATTTAACGGAGGAGATCGAGTCTTGTGGGGAAAAGTGTGCAAACCTCTGCAGAGTGTACAAACTAATCATGGTTAGCCGTGTCCCCGGTTATGGACATCTTGAGTATCTGGTTCTTGGATTATCATGTTGATCTCATCACTCTAATTAATTTGCTGGGTTGTTAATTATTTCTTTAATTGGGATTGAGATGGGGATTTACCATTCTCAATGTTTCAACTACCATGATAGTTAAAATAAAACATATTCCTTTGTTGTAGGAAAAAATTGGCTTTTCGCAAAACATTATAACCATAGAGCCTCCACCGGCCATATAGGCATGTAGTGATAGCATTTATTCTGTTCATTGCTCTACTGTGTTACATTGCCAGCATATTCCATGTGCTTACCTGTTTCGGGCTGCAACATATCATGTTGCAGACTTTTCAGACGAAGAGTAAGGTGCGCTAGGTCGTTGTCGTGCACTCAGCTATGTCGTTGGAGTTGATGGACTCACTTTATCTACCAAGCCTTCCACTGTTATCTTATTTAGATGGCCTTAAGCCATATTTACTGTAATAAGTTCTCTTTTGGAGACATTCGATGTAATAAGTGTGTGATTGAACTCTGTTATAAATCCTTTGAGTACTGTGTGTGTCAGCATTACCGATCCAGGGATGACAGTTGAACACAGAGATTTGACCGTCTGAGGTCGGATCGCTACAGTGGAATGCCGCCCAGGTTCAAAAAGATTAGACATACTTAGTGACTAGTAGCTTCCATGTGCGGCCACTGGCTATATGGGCTCTGGCTTAGTTGATCAGTTGTTGGAACCCTTGCCTAGACAGTGTCGACAGATGTAGCATATGTAGGTGGGATGTGGTCGTCAGGTGGTTAAGGGAACCTCTTCTGAAAGACTTCGTCTCAATCTTTGGATTGGGTCCAGTGGGTAAAGCGTACTAAACTCTACAGAGTATTAAAAACTAATCATGATTAGTTGTGTCCCCAGTTATGGACGAATTTGAGCAGCTAGACAATTACAGTTGTTGGATGATATTGACAGATGATACCTTAATAAAAATTGAGTGGGAAACTTAATAATGGGTATAGGTTGGAGTTGGAGTGCCCAATTCAACCATATGTATTATCTGTAGCAAGACAAAATTAAAATTTGACTATTATGTAGTTATCAGGGAAAAATTAGCTTTCTGCAAAACAACCACTACTTTATCCTCTTGATATACCTTGCATGTAGATGTAGGTCTGTTATATCATTCTTGTGTGACTTGTCAATACATTCAAAGTATTGACCCTTTGTGGCTGCAACGTTTCATGTTGCATATTTTATATGATGAGTGAGTGATACGATGTAGGGTTACGATGTCTATACTCGACATTTGCTTATGGTGTTGATGGGTTCCATGAAGATTTTATTGCTTTTCCGCTATGTTTTTGTTGTGAGCTAGCCTTGAGCTATGCAGGTGTGTATTATATTAAATTCTGGAGCTACGATGTAATATTATGACATGTGGTTTATTCTTGATATTACATCTTGTACTGTGTGTGCTAGCTATTGATCCAGGGACTAGCACAAGACATCGAATCTTATCAGGTTCGGGTCGTTACAGATGGTATCAGAGCCCATGTTGACTGTAGGTTGTAACCCCTAGAATCGACTAGGAAAGGAACAAATTATTTTATCACCTTTTGACTACTTACTCTCTCTGCTCGTATTTCTCACCTATTATTCATCTTCTAGAGCTTCTTCTCTAGTTTTCTAGTAATGACCATCCTATAGTAACCCCATTCACCCCTGCCACTGAAGATGTAATGTTTGGGAAGCAGTGCTATAATGAGGAGTGAAGGAATTCAAGAAAGATGTATTTTTGCGTGACTCAACAAGGACTAACTTTTGGATTGCTAGATTATTTTCATGGTTAATTTAGATGAGAAGGGCAAAACTTAATTAGATTCAGACCACCACTACTGATTCAAGTTCGATAAGAGATTCACGGTAGTATGATGAGATCATATCTCTTGTGGATATGACCTTACCTGTAGGATTGCTTTTGTGGTGTGAAATTTGTGATTTTTATTGGTTGATGTTGTGTGATGTGCTCTTTGATTTATTTTGCGAGTAGAATAAGTTTGCGATGTTTAGACCCCTATCTGTTTAGTATACTAGATGATACCCCGTGCATTGTTGCGGGAACAGTTAATAAATAATTTGATGTTTTAAAACATGAGAAACTTTATGAAACATAGTATAATTTGATGGCAATTTTTTTGAAAGAAATAATGTTTAGTGTAAACATCTAAGAAAATTAGATGAAAAATAAAAAAATGAGAGTGATTTTTGTTCTGTTAATTTATTGACAAAACAACGTTGAGTAGAGACAGTGGAGACATCTCCACCCTTGGCTAAGCCTAAAAAATGATAGCAAATACAGATGTGCATTCATAAAAAAGTTGGTCACATAGAAAAATAAAATGTGAATTAACTCATAATTTGATTTTCTATATAAAAGGTCACTTATAAATCATGATGCCCATTGTTGAGTAAATCATATTTCTCACCCGATCAACCATGTGAAGTGTATTGCACCCATTCACCATAATAAGCCCAGGTAGCTCTAAATATTTTTATTTGTCTTGTTTGGTGTGCGAGCATGCATGCTTCATCATTAAGTGAAGCATAGTTCTGTTGTTAGAAAGGTTGCTTGGAACACCGGGGTTCGAGGAAACAAAGACATTTGGTGCAATTCTATGACTTCTAGGGGCAAAGAAAACATAAACATGAAGCACACAAGAATGGAAATGAGAAAATATGGGTGTTTGGGCTTTCGAAATCAGACGGTCACATCATCAATATGTGAAGTCGAATGGGGACTCATGTTGGACATTTGGAGTGGATTGTATGACATCAAGACATATATAGACAGCAAGAGAAACCTAGAATGACGTGGCTGCTTGAGAGTGCACAAAAAATAGTTAATGGTTATTTGTGATAAGTTGCATGCGCATGAAAAGCTTGTGGGAGCATGTGCATGAAGAGTTAGGGGGAAACAGTTTTTAAATGATGGACCTACTCGATGATGTGGATAGGTTGCATGTCAAGATAAATAGGATAGTGGGGATGAATTTCTTATGTATATAGGATATGCTTCAAGATTCAAGAATAGCAAGCTATGAGAAGACTTGGAGTTATGAAGATTTCTTTGTTGATGCAAGACAGAAGCTACAAACATTGAAGACACAAGATTTCTATATGCGTATATCGTTAGATGCATTTTGTGAGTTGTCATTGTGTTTTTTTACTGACAGCGCACATCAAAACTTATTTTAAATACTAGAGTGATGTTTGTATGGGTATATCTATCTCTTTCTCCAACCTATCTCTTCTAAACCCAAGAGCTGCCCCAAAGGAGTTACTACATTGCTTGCAAATCCTAAGAATGGAGTGAAGATGGATGCAACCTAGGGATGAGTTCAAGCTAAACCCACAGACACCAGGATCCACCAAGAAGCAAGCACAATCTTGCTGAAGGAAGAAACCTGGAGGAAGCTACAGTCCATTAGTAGACGTTTTATGGTAGTTGACACAACCCTGAGAGTTCAAAGAAACAATAGATGATCTTGTTGGGCATGCAGAACAAATGGATTTTCCCAAACATACTTCATGAACAAGAGAAATTTCTGCAATGCTTGTGAGGATGCCCGAGTGTTAGAATGCGAGATTTTATAAACCATATACAAGGTAATGATTTGGGTGGGGAATGGATTGATCACCATACCGACTTACTCTTATTATTCGCTCTTGCTATGTGGGGTCGTAAATCTAGAGTGACATACCTATAATAAAGAGACGTCGTTGTTAAGTCAGAACCTTAGAATGGTATGACGTTTGACCCTTGTAAAAGGCAACCGTTGCCAATAGTAGGTTATACGGTGAGGATAAGCCAACACCATTTTCTACAAGGACCCCTATGGAAGTATTCTTGATGAACCCCACGAGAGTATTGATCTTGGTTAGTACCGGCGCAAGACCTGTCAACCATGAAGGTTCAGTTAATGGAAGACTACTCTTTTGATATGGAATTCAAGATCTCAATGGAGTGAAGTCCATACACATGAAGGATATTATCAAAGGAGTAAGATTCTTAAAGACTCAATGACTCTGATTCTAAGGGTGGTAGCACCCCGGACTCTCGAATGGACAATGGATACACAAGGAGACCCCGAACCTAACCTTTTCTTTCTAGCCTCTTCGAATGTCGAGGACGAGATTCATTTTAAGGGTGGTAGATTTGTAACATCCCAAAATTCTAAATTTTGGAATGTTAATTATTTAAATAGAATTAATTTAAAATTGGCTTGTGATGCTTGTTGTTTGTAAATTTTGACTAAGATTTGAAACTTTTGGAGTTGAAGTGAATAATAAACGAGAGGGAATAAAAGGACTTCCCAATTATTAATTTGATTCTTATTTTGGATTTATTGTATATTCAAATGAGAGGGAATAAAAATGACTTCCTGAATATTCCTTTCGGTCTTATTTTGAACTTTGAGAATATTCATAATATTTCCAATTCATATATGAGAGAGGATGACATGACTTCCTCAAAGAATGATATTGGTGAATAATTTGATATTCTCTTATTTTGGTTTCAACATTTAAAACAAATCCAACCAAAAAAATTGAGAGAAGGTAATATGACTCCTTCAATACAAAAGAGTTGGAAATGGTTTAAATCTTATTTGAATTTTTCCCTGGAGTTGAAAAGAATGTTTTTATGCGACATTTTATAAGTGTCAAATTAAAGTTTATGGAAATATTATATGTATTTTATGTAAGTATTTTGGACTGGAAAAATGTTCACTAGGCTCTATATAACTATATTTGTTTTTGTGGTTGTTCTGGGTTTTTTTACAAGATGATTTGGATTATTTATATGGAGCCAAAGTCATTTCTGTAATTTCATAAATAGGAAATCCCTAAACCTATTCTTCTAAACCTAACATACGCAACAGCCGCAGCAGCAGGCCCAACAGGCCGAAAGCCAGCGCACAGCCGGCAGCTGCGCATGCGCAGGTTAACGCTGACGCTAGTGGAGCCCCACTTGTCTGCCTCTCTACCCCCTCTCTTTCTATGACAGCGGGACCCACCGTCATCTCCTACCTCCCCACGGACTCCTGTTCACGCACAACCGTGCCACCCCAACCGAACCAGGCACGGGCGATTCGCCCCGATCCCTAACCCCCTCGATCGAATCCGTGGGCACAAACCGACTCCTCTCGATCCCCTCACCCGATTCCCGCAACCTCTGCTCTAGATCACCCTTGAAATCGACAGCATGGACCTCGCAAAGCTTCGCCGCAGTTCAAAATCATGTTTTAGACAAATTTTCACCAATTTTTCGTTTAGCTATATCTCTTGGTTTGTATATCCAAATTCATCGATTCTTTTTCATGTGTACTCGTAGCGACTAGGAGAATACCGTAGAACCAAAGTTTCACCCGTTTGAACTGCTCAAATTTGAATTTATTCAAATTCGAATTCATCCTTCCGGAGGCCATATCTTGCAAACTGTATATCCTATTCAATTGATTCCTTTTGCCCGTGAAACACTTGTATCAAATACTTGCTAAAAATATTCTGAACACTCATACTCAAATATTTTTTGACCTGTTTTGAATTTAAATTTAATTCAAACCTCATTCCACTATAACTTGCGTTGTAGCGTTCCTGTTCCATCAATTCTTTTTGCAAGTGAATTCTTGTATGTCTTATGCAATCATTCAAACAACATTTATGTTGTGTTCCATATACCCTTGGTAGTCTTCCATACTATTTTTGATGTAATCTTGTATAGCAACAATTCATCCTCTGTTAACTCTTTTGAGTTGATTTCCTCCACCTGTCACCTTATAACACCATGCACACCTATATTATATATTAAGCTCAATTATATTGATTTTGTTTAACCTTAACATATTTGTTTTGTTGTTCTTTTTATTCTTCTATATGGCATGGTTATTTATTTGAATTCTTCCATTTGCGATAGATTGCTTGGAGCGTGACGAGTAGAATTATCAGGAATTGTGAGTGTGACGAACTTCACAAACGTGCCAGGCAAGTTACACCTTGATCATACTTCAACCTATTATTTTTCTATGCATTTAGTTATATATATATATATATATATATATCACATTACTATATTATGCATGTGTAGGAATATTAATAGTATGCTATTGCTATTGAGATGCAGTTAGTATGGCCTTATTGTAGATCATGGTAGTATATTCTTGCTATGCTATGTAGACGGGGATTGGTTCATGTATCCATTGAGATGATGTGAGGACTATATATAATATAACTTGAGCAAAAACATAATATATAATTCACCCCTGGGCGGAAGTGGTATTGCTTGGTGTTGAGGGAAGGCATTGTCGGTGTCAAAACGGGCGGATCTCGGGTAGGGGGTCCCGAACTGTGCGTCTAAGGCGGATGGTAACAGGAGGCGGGGGACACGATGTTTACCCAGGTTTGGGCCCTCTCGATGGAGGTAATACCCTACTTCCTGCTTGATTGATCTTGATGATATGAGTATTACAAGAGTTTATCTACCACGAGATCGTAGAGGCTAAACCCTAGAAGCTAGCCTATGGTATGATTGTCGTTGTCCTGCGGACTAAAACCCTCCGATTTATATAGACACCGGAGGGGGCTAGGGTTACACAGAGTTGGTTACAATGGGAGGAGATTTACATATCTGTATTGCCAAGCTTGCCTTCCACGCCAAGGAGAGTCCCATCCGGACACGAGACAAAGTCTTCAATATTGTATCTTCATAGTCCAGCAGTCCGGCTAAAGTACATAGTCCGGCTGTCCGAGGACCCCCTAATCCAGGACTCCCTCAGTAGCCCCTGAACCAGGCTTCAATGACGATGAGTCCGGCGCGCAGATTGTCTTCGGCATTGCGAGGCGGGTTCCTCCTCCGAATACTCCATAGAAGATTTCGAACACAAGGATAGTGTCCGGCTCTGCAAAACAAATTCCACATACCACCGTAGAGAGAATAATATTTCCACAAATCTAATCTGCTAACACATTCTGCAGCATGACATCACACCACGGCCCGGTCATTATTCGAACCGTTTTTCTCAACCAGCCACTGCACATATTGTGAGGCGGTTTTCTTGGCACGTCTTGTCGAAGCAGAGATCGTGTCCCTTATCACGGGATTCTCATCAATACGGGTGTGGGTAACCCAACCGCGCTATCAATTATAGCGCTTGGGGAATAAGCGAGTTTACCAGGCAGGTGGGGAGGCGCATAGTTTCTTCCGCCCTTATAAAGGGACAAGGATTCATCTTTTTCACCCACGCCCTCTTCCTCCTTGCTCATCCATTCTTGCGCACTCGAGCTCCAGCACCCAAATTCGCATTTTCTCCTCGAACCACTCCAAGCATGTCCGGAGCGGGAGGCAAGTGGATGGTCTCCTCCGTTGAGGAGGAGGACATCACAAAGCTACGGGGAGCCGGATATCTAGCCGCGGATATCGCACACCGGTTGCCAGATGCGGGGCAGATCGTCCCTACTCCAGAACCCCATGAGAGGGTGGTATTTCTTACCCACTTCGTCCGCGGACTGGGATTTCCCCTCCACCCATTTTTCCGCGGGCTCATGTTCTACTACGGGCTGGACTTTCACGATCTGGCCCCCAATTTCATCATCAACATCTCGGCGTTTATCGTCGTGTGCGAGGCCTTCCTCCGCATCAAGCCCCACTTCGGCCTGTGGCTGAAGACCTTCAACGTTAAACCGAAGGTGGTGGTCGGCCAGCAAGCGGAGTGCGGAGGCGCCATGGTGCGCAAAATGCCCGACGTCACCTGGATCGAAGGCTCCTATGTGGAGACCGTAAAGGGGTGGCAATCGGGGTGGTTCTACATCACCGAGTCGCGCGACACCAACTGGGTGGCGGCCCCCGAATTTCGATCCGGAATCCCCATGTGGCTCACCTCCTGGAAAGAGAAGGGCCTATCCTGGGGTTCCTCGGTAGAGCTGACCGGACTCTAGACCTGCATCAAAAACATGATGAGCAAGAAAATCAAGCTTGTCAACGTGGTCCAAGTCATGCTCTTCCGCCGGATCCTCCCGTGTCAAAGACGGGCATTCAATTTGTGGGAGTTCAACCCAGCCGAGCACCAGACGCTGCGAGAGCTCTTCAACACGATGCACAAGGACATCTGGAAGGTGCTGTTCAAGGGCGCTGAGGTGCCTCCTCCCCTTTTCGAGGACCGCGGGCTCAGCGCAAAGCGCCCCGCCAATCCGGTAAGTCTTTTATATCTCATAAGATGTTCTTTTCCCCAGTATAACCACGTGCAGGATCTAAGCCTCCACGCCATTTAACAGGACTGGGTAGCGACAGCGGAGCAGATCGATTGTCCAGCCCCCCTGCCCGAAGATCCAGCAGATGCTCTCCTAACAGAGATGTTGGTTCCGGCGCCTTATGAGGTGCCAGAGAAGAAGGCCAAGAAGAAGGCCACGGGGACCAGGAAGGGTCTCCGGCGCAAGGTTATATCGGACTCATCGTCCGAAAACACCAAGGTGCACTCCTCCCACGAAAACGAGGAGGAGGAAGAGGAAAGTTCTCCCCCCCAACCGGGGGGGGGGACAGGAAAAGGAAGGCCGCCCCATCAGGGGAGGCCGAAGGGTCCAAGAAGGGAAGGACCCTCCTCCCGGACTGCTCCACGACGGCCGCTTTCAGCGACGAGGAGTGGTTACCCAGGGACAAGCCCCTGGCGAAGTCGTGAGTATCCGGATACCATAATAATTCTTGGTACGTCTTATTGTATTGTTTCTTATCACGCCGCGCATGATTATGCAGCCCATCCCGAGCCCATATCGACGTATCTTCGTCGGATGATTCTTTGGGCCCGTCAGATATGAACAGCGATTCACTCCCGACCGCCACCTCCCCCCGCCCTATGGACGACGTCGAGGTGTTCTCTCAAAGGGAACTGAACCAAGGGGACACAGTTCCGGAGGCGCTGGGCCCATGAGGGGCAATACTCCCTTGGGCCCTAACGTCGGGGGCAGCAAGTCTAGCCCCAAACCGAATACGGCGCCGGAACTTCCAGTGGTTCCGGATTCTGTCAGGCAACCCCTCGCTAAGGAGGGCAAGCCGTCTGTGCCGATGGCCTCTGTCCATCTAGAGGCATCGGACAACTTGCTGGAAGTGCTTCGCGGCGCTTCCATTGACGAAGAGCACCACACTATTATGAGTGCGGTAGTCAAGAAGGTTCAGTCCGCTAAGAGCAGACTGACTAAAGCCTGTGCCAGCCTCCTAACCGGCTTTGAGGTAAGTAATAAAATTGTAAGAAAATGTTACAGCATAGACAGTATCCCCTGATGCTCTGTTTGGCGTTCGCGAAGGAAGGCTGAATAGAGGATCAAATAATAATCGCAGGAGTCTAATCAGAATGTGTCTATGTGAATAAGCAGGCTTCACTGCTGGCCGCCGCCGCTCGTACCGCGGAGGTCGCCGCACTGAAGCGGGACCTTGAGCGGTCCAAGGAAGAGCTCAGCCTTACCAAGAGGCAGCTTGAAGAGAACAAAGGTAAGTGACACCCCGTCTGAATATTGATAAAGAAAAATTTGGTTTTGGAATAATAGGATCGTCATGAATTTTGCTAGGAGCTGCTACCTCTTGAGCACTGCGTTGGTTTTCCCTTGAAGAGGAAAGGGTGATGCAGCAAAGTAGCGTAAGTATTTCCCTCAGTTTTTGAGAACCAAGGTATCAATCTAGTAGGAGGCTACGCGCGAGTCCCTCGTACCTACACAAAACAAATAAATCCTCGCAACCAACGCGATAAGGGGTTGTCAATCCCTTCACGGTCACTTACGAGAGTGAGATCTGATAGATATGATAGGATAATATTTTTGGTATTTTTGTGATAAAGATGCAAAGTAAAATAAAAGCAAAGTAAAAAGGCAAAGGAAATAACTAAGTGTTGGAAGATTAATATGATGACGATAGACCCGGGGGCCATAGGTTTCACTAGTGGCTTCTCTCAAGAGCATAAGTATTTTACGGTGGGTGAACGAATTACTGTTGAGCAATTGACATAATTGAGCATAGTTATGAGAATATCTAGGTATGATCATGTATATAGGCATCACGTCCGAGACAAGTAGACCGACTCCTGCCTGCATCTACTACTATTACTCCACTCATCGACCGCTATCCAGCATGCATCTAGAGTATTAAGTTCATGAAAACAGAGTAACGCCTTAAGCAAGATGACATGATGTAGAGGGATAAATTCATGCAATATGATAAAAACCCCATCTTGTTATCCTCGATGGCAACAATACAATACGTGCATTGCTGCCCCTACTGTCACTGGGAAAGGACACCGCAAGATTGAACCCAAAGCTAAGCACTTCTCCCATTGCAAGAAAGGTCAATCTAGTAGGCCAAACCAAACTGATAATTCGAAGAGACTTGCAAAGATAACCAATCATACATAAAAGAATTCAGAGAAGATTCAAATATTGTTCATAAATAAACTTGATCATAAACCCACAATTCATCGGTCTCAACAAACACACCGCAAAAAGAAGATTACATCGAATAGATCTCCACGAGAGAGGGGGAGAACATTGTATTGAGATCCAAAAAGAGAGAAGAAGCCATCTAGCTAATAACTATGGACCCGAAGGTCTGAGGTAAACTACTCACACTTCATCGGAGAGGCTATGGTGTTGATGTAGAAGCCCTCCGTGATGGATGCCCCCTCCGGCGGAGCTCCGGAACAGGCCCCAAGATGGGATCTCGTGGGTACAGAAGGTTGCGGCGGTGGAATTAGGTTTTTGGCTCTGTATCTGATCGTTTCGGGGTACGTAGGTATATATAGGAGGAAGAAGTACGTCGGTGGAGCAACAGGGGGCCCACGAGGGTGGAGGGCGCGCTTTGGGGGGGTAGGCGCGCCCCCTACCTCGTGGCCTCCTGGAAGCTTCTCTTATGTAGGGTCCAAGTCTCCTGGATCATGTTCGTTCCAAAAATCATGCTCCCGAAGGTTTCATTCCATTTGGACTCCGTTTGATATTCTTTTTCTGCGAAACTCTGAAATAGGCAAAAAACCAGCAATTCTGGGTTGGGCCTCCGGTTAATAGGTTAGTCCCAAAAATAATATAAAAGTGGATAATAAAGCCCAATATTGTCCAAAACAGTAGATAATATAGCATCGAGCAATCAAAAATTATAGATACGTTGGAGACGTATCAAGCTTCCCCAAGCTTAATTCCTGCTCGTCCTTGAGTAGGTAAATGATAAAAAAGATAATTTTTGATGTGGAATGCTACTTGGCATAATTTCAATGTAATTCTTCTTAATTGTGGTATTAATATTCAGATCCGAAAGATTCAAGATAAAAGTTCATATTGACATAAAAATAATAATACTTCAAGCATACTAACTAAGCAATTATGTCCTCTCAAAATAACATGGCCAAAGAAAGTTCATCCCTACAAAATCATATAGTTTAGTCATGCTCCATTTTCGTCACACAAGAATGCTCTCATCATGCACAACCCCGATGACAAGCCAAGCAATTGTTTCATACTTTAGTAATCTCAAACTTATAAACTTTCACGCAATATATGAGCGCGAGCCATGGACATAGCACTATGGGTGGAATAGAATATGATGATGGGGGTTATGTGGAGAAGACAAAAAGGACAAAGTCTCACATCAACGAGGCTAATCAATGAGCTATGGAAATGCCCATCGATTGATGTTAATGCAAGGAGTAGGGATTGCCATGCAACGGATGCACTAGAGCTATAAATGTATGAAAGCTCAACAAAAGAAACTAAGTGGGTGTGCATCCAACTTGCTTGCTCACGAAGACCTAGGGCACTTGAGGAGGCCCATTGTTGGAATATGTTGGGTAACGTAGCAGAAATTCAAAATTTTCTACGCATCACCAAGATCAATCTATGGATTTTAATAGCAACGAGAGGGAAGGAGTGCATCTACATACCCTTGTAGATCGCGAGCGGAAGCGTTTAAGAGAACGGGGTTGATGGAGTCGTACTCGTCGTGATCCAAATCACCGATGATCCTAGCGCCGAACGGACGCCACCTCCGTGTTCAACACACGTACGGAGCAGCGACGTATCCTCCTTCTTGATCCAGCAAGGGGGGAGGAGAGGTTGATGGAGATCTAGCAGCACGACGGCGTGGTGGTGGAAGTAGCGGGATCCCGACAGGGCTTCGCCAAGCGCAGCGGGAGGAGGGAGATGTGTCACGGGAGGGAGAGGGAGGCGCCAGGGCTTAGGTATTGCTGCCCTCCCTCCCCCCCACTATATATAGGGCCAAGGGAGAGGGGGGCGCAGCCTTGGCCCTTCCTCCAAGGAAGGGTGCGGCCAGGGAGGAGTCCATCCTCCCCAAGGCACCTCGGAGGTGCCTTCCCCCTTTAGGACTCTCCCTTTCCCTTATCTCTTGGCGCATGGGCCTCTTGGGGCTGGTGCCCTTGGCCCATATAGGCCAAGGCGCACACCCCTACAGCCCATGTGGCCCCCCGGGGCTGGTGGACCCCCTGGTGGACCCCCGGACCCCTTTCGGCACTCCCGGTACAATACCGATAATGCGCGAAACTTTTCCGGCGACCAAAATAAGACTTCCCATATATAAATCTTTACCTCCGGACCATTCCGGAACTCCTCGTGACGTCCGGGATCTCATCCGGGACTCCGAACAACTTTCGGGTTACCGCATACTAATATCTCTACAACCCTAGCGTCACCGAACCTTAAGTGTGTAGACCCTACGGGTTCGGGAGACACGCAGACATGACCGAGACGACTCTCCGGTCAATAACCAACAGCGGGATCTGGATACCCATGTTGGCTCCCACATGCTCCTCGATGATCTCATCGGATGAACCACGATGTCGAGGATTCAATCAATCCCGTATACAATTCCCTTTGTCAATCGGTATGTTACTTGCCCGAGATTCGATCGTCGGTATCCCGATACCTTGTTCAATCTCGTTACCGGCAAGTCTCTTTACTCGTTCCGTAACACATCATCCCGTGATCAACTCCTTGGTCACATTGTGCACATTATGATGATGTCCTACCGAGTGGGCCCAGAGATACCTCTCCGTTTACACGGAGTGACAAATCCCAGTCTCGATTCGTGCCAACCCAACAGACACTTTCGGAGATACCTGTAGTGCACCTTTATAGCCACCCAGTTACGTTGTGACGTTTGGTACACCCAAAGCATTCCTACGGTATCCGGGAGTTGCACAATCTCATGGTCTAAGGAAATGATACTTGACATTAGAAAAGCTCTTAGCAAACGAACTACACGATCTTGTGCTAGGCTTAGGATTGGGTCTTGTCCATCACATCATTCTCCTAATGATGTGATCCCGTTATCAACGACATCCAATGTCCATGGTCAGGAAACCGTAACCATCTATTGATCAACGAGCTAGTCAACTAGAGGCTTACTAGGGACATGGTGTTGTCTATGTATCCACACATGTATCTGAGTTTCCTATCAATACAATTCTAGCATGGATAATAAACGATTATCATGAACAAGGAAATATAATAATAACCAATTTATTATTGCCTCTAGGGCATATTTCCAACAGTCTCCCACTTGCACTAGAGTCAATAATCTAGTTCACATCACCATGTGATTAACACTCACAGGTCACATCACCATGTGACCAACATCCAAAGAGTTTACTAGAGTCAACAATCTAGTTCACATCACTATGTGATTAACACTCAATGAGTTCTGGTTTGATCATGTTATGCTTGTGAGAGAGGTTATTAGTCAACGGGTCTGAACCTTTCAGATCCGTGTGTGCTTTACGAATATCTATGTCATCTTGTGGATGCTACCACGCGCTACTTGGAGCCATTTCAAATAACTGCTCTACTATACGAATCCGGTCTACTACTCAGAGTCATCCGGATTAGTGTCAAAGTTCGCATCGACGTAACCCTTTACGACGAACTCCTTTTCACCTCCATAATCGAGAAAATTCCTTAGTCCACTAGATACTAAGGATAAGTTCGACCGCTGTCATGTGATCCATTCCCGGATCACTATTGTACCCCTTGACCAACTCATGGCAAGGCACACTTCATGTGCGGTACACAGCATAGCATACTGTAGAGCCTACGTCTAAAGCATAGGGGACGACCTTCGTCCTTTCTCTCTCTTCTGCTGTGGTCAGGTCTTGAGTCTTACTCAATACTCACACCTTGTAACACAGCCAAGAACTCCTTCTTTGCTGATCTATTTTGAACTCTTTCAAAATCATGTCAAGGTGTGCGTTCTTTGAAAGTATCATCAGGCGTCTTGATCTATCTCTATAGATCTTGATGCCCAATATGTAAGCAGCTTTATCCAGGTCTTCCTTTGAAAAACTCCTTTCAAACAACCCTTTATGCTTTCCAGAAATTCTACATCATTTCGGATCAACAATATGTCATTCACATATACTTATCAGAAATGTTGTAGCGCTCCCACTCACTTTATTGTAAATACAAGTTTCTAACAAACTTTGTATAAACCCAAAAACTTTGATCACTCCATCAAAGCGTATATTCTGACTCCGAGATGCTTGCTCTAGTCCATGGAAGGATCGCTGGAGCTAGCATACCTTTTAGCATCCTTAGGATCGACAAAACCTTTCTGATTGTATCACATACAACCTTTCCTTACGAAAACTGGTAAGGAAACTTGTTTTTGACATCCATCTGCCAGATTTCATAAATGCAGCTAATGCTAACATGATTCCGACGGACTTAAGCATCGCTACGGATGAGAAAATCTCATCGTAGTCAACTCCTTGAACTTGTGAAAATACTCTTTGCCACAAGTCGAGCTTCATAGACGGTAACATTACCGTCCACGTCCGTCTTCTTCTTAAAGATCCATTTATCTCAATGGCTTGCCGATCATCGGGCAAGTTCACCAAAGTCCATGCTTTGTTCTGATACATGGATTCTATCTCGGATTTCATGGCCTCGAGCCATTCGTCGGAATCCGGGCCCACCATCGCTTCTCCACAGCTCATAGGTTCATCGTTGTCCAACAACATGACTTCCAAGACAGGATTACGCATTACTCTGAAGTAGTACGCATCCTCGTCGTCCTACGAGGTTTGGTAGTGACTTGATCCGAAGTTTCATGATCACTATCATAAGCTTCCACTTCAATTGGTGTAGGTGCCACAGGAACAACTTCCTGTGCCCTGCTACACACTAGTTGAAGTTATGGTTCAATAACCTCATCAAGTCTCCACCATCCTCCCACTCAATTCTTTCGAGAGAAACTTTTCCTCGAGAAAGGACTCGTTTCTAGAAGCAATTACTTTTGCTTCCAGATCTGAAATAGGAGGTATACCCAACTGTTTTGGGTTTTCTATGAAGATGCATTTATCCGCTTTGGGTTCGAGCTTATCAGCCTGAAACTTTTTCACATAAGCATCGCAGCCCCAAACTTTTAAGAAACGACAACTTAGGTTTCTCTAAACGGTGTCGTCTCAACGGAATTGCGTGGTGCCCCTTTTAAAGTGAATGCGGTTATCTCTAATGCCTAACCCATAAACGATAGTGGTAATTCGATAAGAGACATCATGGTATGCACCATATCCAATAGGGTGCAGTTATGATGTTCGGACACACCATCACACTGTGGTGTTCCAGGCGGTATTAATTGTGAAACACTTTCCACAATGTCTTAATTGTGTGCCAAACTCGTAACTCAGATACTCATCTCTATGATCATATCACAGACATTTTATCCTCTTGTCACGACGATCTTCAACTTCACTCTGAAATTACTTGAACCTTTCAATAATTCAGACTTGTGTTTCATCAAGTAAATACACTCAGCATCTACTCAAATCATCTGTGAAGTAAGAACATAACGATATCCACTGCATGCCTCAGCACTCATTGGACTGCATACATCAAATGTATTACTTCCAACAAGTTGCTCTCTTGTTCCATCTTACTGAAAACGAGGCCTTTCAGTCATCTTGCCCATGTGGTATGATTTGCATGTCTCAAGTGATTCAAAATCAAGTGAGTCCAAACGATCCATCTGCATGGAGTTTCTTCATGCATATATACCAATAGACATGGTTCGCATGTCTCAATCCTTTCAAAAACGAGTGAGTCCAAAGATCCATCTACATGGAGCTTCTTCATGCGTTCTATACCAATATGACTCAAATGGCAGTGCCACAAGTATGTGGTACTATCATTACTATTTTATATCTTTTGGCACGAACATGTGTATCACTGCGATCGAGATTCATTTTAGGTGCAAGACCATTGAAGGTATTATTCAAATAAACAGAGTAACCATTATTCTCCTTAAATGAATAACCGTATTGCGATAAACATAATCCAATCATGTTTATGCTCAACGCAAACACCAAATAACAATTATTTAGGTTTAACACCAATCTCGATGGTAGAGGGAGCATGCGATGCTTGATCACATCAACCTTGGAAACACTTCCAACACATATCGTCATCTCACCTTTAGCTAGTCTCCGTTTATTCCGCAGCTTTTATTTCGAGTTACTAACACTTAGCAACCGAACCGGTATCTAATACCCTGGTGCTGCTAGGAGTACTAGTAAAGTACACATTCATATAATGTATATCCAATATACTTCTGTCGACCTTGCCTGCCTTCTCATCTACCAAGTATCTAGGGTAGTTCTGCTTCAGTGACCGTTCCCCTCATTACAGAAGCACTTAGTCTCGGGTTTGGGTTCAACCTTGGGATTCTTCACTAGAGCAGCAAATGATTTGCTGTTTCATGAAGTATCCCTTTTGCCCTTGCCCTTCTAGAAACTAGTGGTTTTACTAACCATCAACAATTGATGCTCCTTCTTGATTTCTACTTTCGCGGTGTCAAACATCGCGAGTTGCTCAAGGATCATCATGTCTATCCCTGATATGTTATAGTTCATCACGAAGCTCTAATAGCTTGGTGGCAGTGACTATGGAGAACCATCACTATCTCATCTGGAAGATTAACTCCCACTCGATTCAAGCGATTGTGGTACTCAGACAATCTGAGCACATGCTCAACGATTGAGCTTTTCTCCCTTAGTTTGCAGGCTTAAGAAACTTGTCAGAGGTCTCATACCTCTTGACGTGGGCACTAGTCTGAAATCCCAATTTCAGTCTTCGGAACATCTCATATGTTCTGCGACGTTTCAAAAACGTCTTTGGTGCCACAATTCTAAACCGTTAGCATTACGCACTGAACTATCACGTAGTCATCAAAACGTGTATGTCAGATGTTTCGCAACATCTACAGACGACGCTGAGGTTCAGCACACCGAGCGGTGCATTAAGGACATAAGCCTTCTGTGCAGCAATGAGGACAATCCTCAGTTTACGGACCCAGTCCGCATAATTGCTACTATCAACTTTCAACTAAATTTTCTCTAGGAACATATCTTAAACAGTAGAACTAAAGCGTAAGCTATGACATAATTTGCAAAGACCTTTTGACTATGTTCATGATAATTAAGTTCATCTGATTATTTAATGAACTCCCACTCAGATAGACATCCCTCTAGTCATCTAAGTGATACATGATCCGAGTCAAACTAGGCCGTGTCCGATCATCACGTGAGACGGACTAGTCATCATCGGTGAACATCTCCATGTTGATCGCATCTACTATACGACTCATGTTCGACCTTTCGATCTCTTGTGTTCCGAGGCCATGTCTGTACATGCTAGGCTCGTCAAGTCAACCTAAGTGTTTCGCATGTGTTCCGAGGCCATGTCTGTACATGCTAGGCTCGTCAACACCCGTTGTATTCGAACGTTAGAATCTATCACACCCGATCATCACGTGGTGCTTCGAAACAACGAACCTTCGCAACGGTGCACAGTTAGGGGGAACACGTCTCTTGAAATTTTAGTGAGGGATCATCTTATTTATGCTACCGTCGTTCTAAGCAAATAAGATGTAAACATGATAAACATCACATGCAAATCATAAAGTGACGTGATATGGCCAATATCATCCTGCGCCTTTGATCTCCATCTTCGAGGCGCGGCATGATCACCTTCGTCACCGGCATGACACCATGATCTCCATCATCATGATCTCCATCATTGTGTCTTCATGAAGTTGTCTCGCCAACTATTACTTCTACTACTATGGCTAACGGTTAGCAATAAAGTAAAGTAATTACATGGCGTTTTCATTGACACGCAGGTCATACAATAAATTAAGACAACTCCTATGGCTCCTGCCGGTTGTCATACTCATCGACATGCAAGTCGTGATTCCTATTACAAGAACATGATCAATCTCATACATCACATATATCATTCATCACATCCTTTTGGCCATATCACATCACATAGCATACCCTGCAAAAACAAGTTAGACGTCCTCTAATTGTTGTTGCATGTTTTACGTGGCTGCTATGGGATTCTAGCAAGAACGTTTCTTACCTACGCAAAAGCCACAACGTGATATGCCAATTTCTATTTACCCTTCATAAGGACCCTTTTCATCGAATCCGATCCGACTAAAGTGGGAGAGACAGACACCCGCTAGCCACCTTATGCAACTAGTGCATGTCAGTCGGTGGAACCTGTCTCACGTAAGAGTACGTGTAAGGTCGGTCCGGGCCGCTTCATCCCACGATGCCGCCGAATCAAGATAAGACTAGTAACGGCAAGTAAATTGACAAAATCGACGCCCACAACTACTTTGTGTTCTACTCGTGCATAGAAACTACGCATAGACCTAGCTCATGATGCCACTGTTGGGTAACGTAGCAGAAATTCAAAATTTTCTACGCATCACCAAGATCAATCTATGGAGTTTAATAGCAACGAGAGGGAAGGAGTGCATCTACATACCCTTGTAGATCGCGAGCGGAAGCGTTCAAGAGAACGGGGTTGATGGAGTCGTACTCGTCGTGATCCAAATCACCGATGATCCTAGCGCCGAACGGACGGCACCTCCGCGTTCAACACACGTACGGAGCAGCGACGTCTCCTCCTTCTTGATCCAGCAAGGGGGGAGGAGAGGTTGATGGAGATCCAGCAGCACGACGGCGTGGTGGTGGAAGTAGCGGGATCCCGGCAGGGCTTCGCCAAGCGCAAGCGGGAGGAGGGAGATGTGTCACGGGAGGGAGAGGGAGGCGCCAGGGCTTAGGTATTGCTTCCCTCCCTCCCCCCACTATATATAGGGCCAAGGGAGGGGGGGCGCAGCCTTGGCACTTCCTCCAAGGAAGGGTGCGGCCAGGGAGGAGTCCATCCTCCCCAAGGCACCTCGGAGGTGCCTTCCCCCTTTAGGACTCTCCCTTTCCCTTATCTCTTGGCGCATGGGCCTCTTGGGGCTGGTGCCCTTGGCCCATATAGGCCAAGGCGCACACCCCTACAGCCCATGTGGCCCCCCGGGGCTGGTGGACCCCCTTGGTGGACCCCCGGACCCCTTTCGGCACTCCCGGTACAATACCGATAATGCGCGAAACTTTTCCGACGACCAAAATAAGACTTCCCATATATAAATCTTTACCTCCGGACCATTCCGGAACTCCTCGTGACGTCCGGGATCTCATCCGGGACTCCGAACAACTTTCGGGTTACCGCATACTAATATCTCTACAACCCTAGCGTCACCGAACCTTAAGTGTGTAGACCCTACGGGTTCGGGAGACACGTAGACATGACCGAGACGACTCTCCGGTCAATAACCAACAGCGGGATCTGGATACCCATGTTGGCTCCCACATGCTCCTCGATGATCTCATCGGATGAACCACGATGTCGAGGATTCAATCAATCCCGTATACAATTCCCTTTGTCAATCGGTATGTTACTTGCCCGAGATTCGATCGTCGGTATCCCGATACCTTATTCAATCTCGTTACCGGTAAGTCTCTTTTACTCGTTCTGTAACACATCATCCCGTGATCAACTCCTTGGTCACATTGTGCACATTATGATGATGTCCTACCGAGTGGGCCCAGAGATACCTCTCCGTTTACATGGAGTGACAAATCCCAGTCTCGATTCGTGCCAACCCAACAGACACTTTCGGTGATACCTGTAGTGCACCTTTATAGCCACCCAGTTATGTTGTGACGTTTGGTACACCAAAAGCATTCCTACGGCATCCGGGAGTTGCACAATCTCATGGTCTAAGGAAATGATACTTGACATTAGAAAAGCTCTTAGCAAACGAACTACACGATCTTGTGCTAGGCTTAGTATTGGGTCTTGTCCATCACATCATTCTCCTAATGATGTGATCCCGTTATCAACGACATCCAATGTCCATGGTTAGGAAACCGCAACCATCTATTGATCAACGAGCTAGTCAACTAGAGGCTTACTAGGGACGTGGTGTTGTCTATGTATCCACACATGTATCTGAGTTTCCTATCAATACAATTCTAGCATGGATAATAAACGATTATCATGAACAAGGAAATATAATAATAACCAATTTATTATTGCCTCTAGGGCATATTTCCAACAGAATATACAAGCCAAGTTCTATAATGAAAAATTCCCACTAGTATATGAAAGTGATAAAACAAGAGACTCTCTATCATGAAGATTATGGTGCTACTTTGAAGCACAAGTGTGGCAAAGGATAGTAGCATTGTCCCTTCTCTCTTTTTCTCTCATTTTTTTGTGCCTTCTCTTTTTTTATGGCCTTTCTCTCTTTTTTTATATTCCTCACTTGGGACAATGCTCTAGAAAATGATGATCATCCCACTTCTATTTATTTACAACTCAATGATTACAACTCGATACTAGAACAAAGTATGACTCTATATGAATGCCTCCGGCGGTGTACCGGGATATGCAATGAATCAAGAGTGACATGTATGAAAGAATTATGAACGGTGGCTTTGCCGCAAATACTATGTCAACTACATGATCATGCTAAGCAATATGACAATGATGAATGTGTCATGATAAACGGAATGGTGGAAAGTTGCATGGCAATATATCTCGGAATGGCTATGGAAATGCCATAATAGGTAGGTATGGTGGCTGTTTTGAGGAAGATATAAGGAGGTTTATGTGTGAAAGAGCGTATCATATCACGGGGTTTGGATGCGCCGGCGAAGTTTGCACCAACTCTCAATGTGAGAAAGGGCAATGCATGGTACCGAAGAGGCTAGCAATGATGGAAGGGTGAGAGTGCGTATAATCCATGGACTCAACATTAGTCATAAAGAACTCACATACTTATTGCAAAAATCTACAAGTCATGAAAACCAAGCACTACGCGCATGCTCCTAGGGGGATAGATTGGTAGGAAAAGACCATCGCTCGTCCCCGACCGCCACTCATAAGGAGGACAATCAAAGAACACCTCATGTTTCAAATTTGTTACATAACGTTTACCATACGTGCATGCTACGGGACTTGCAAACTTCAACACAAGCATTTCTCAAATTCGCAACTACTCAACTAGCACGACTTTGATATTATTACCTCCATATCTCAAAACAATCATCAAGCATCAAACTTCTCTTAGTATTCAACACACTGATAAGAAAGTTTTTACTAATCTTGAATACCTAGCATATTAGGATTATTTAAGCAAATTACCATGCTATTTAAGACTCTCAAAATAATCTAAGTGAAGCATGAGAGATCAATAGTTTCTATAAAACAAATCCGCCACCGTGCTCTAAAAGATATAAGTGAAGTACTAGAGCAAAACTATATAACTCAAAAGATATAAGTGAAGCACATAGAGTATTCTAATAATTTCCAAATCATGTATGGCTCTCTCAAAAGGTATGTACAGAAAGGATGATTGTGGTAAACTAAAAAGCAAAGACTCAAATCATACAAGACGCTCCAAGCAAAACACATATCATGTGGTGAATAAAAATATAGCTCCAAGTAAAGTTACCGATGGAAGTAGACGAAAGAGGGGATGCCTTCCGGGGCATCCCCAAGCTTTGGCTTTTGGTGTCCTTAGATTATCTTGGGGGTGCCATGGGCATCCCCAAGCTTAGGCTCTTGCCACTCCTTGTTCCATAATCCATCAAAATCTTTCACCCCAAACTTGAAAACTTCACAACACAAAACTCCACAGAAATCTTGTGAGCTCCGTTAGCGAAAGAAAACAAAAGACCACTTCAAGTTACTGTAATGAACTCATTCTTTATTTATATTGGTGTTAAACCTACTGTATTACAACTTCTCTATGGTTTATAAACTATTTTACTAGCCATAGATTCATCAAAATAAGCAAACAACACACGAAAAACAGAATCTGTCAAAAACAGAACAGTCTGTAGTAATCTGTAACTAACGCAAACTTCTGGAACTCCAAAAAATCAGCAAAAATAGGAAGACCTAGGAAATTTCTTTATTGATCATAATAAATTGGAATCAGTAGTTTATCACGTTCTGGTGATTTTTAAAAATTGTTTTCGTGAACAGAAAGTTTCTGGAAATTTCTGCAAGATCAAATAACTATCATCCAAGAAGATCCTATAGGTTTAACTTGGCACAAACACTAATTAAAACATAAAAACACATCTAACCAAAGGCTAGATCAAAGATTTATTCCTAAACAGAAGCAAAAGCAAAAAAAAACTAAAAATAAAATTGGGTTGCCTCCCAACAAGTGCTATCGTTTAACGCCAGTAGCTAGGCATTGATAATTTTGATGATGCTCACATGAAAGACAAGAATTGGAGCACAAAAAGAGCATCATAAAACATGTGAAAAACACATCTAAGTCTAACATACTTCCTATGCATAGGCATCTTATAGGCAAACAAATTATCAAGGCAAGCAAACACTAGCATATGCAAGGAAGAAAAAAGAGACGATAGCAATCTCAACATCAGGAGAGGTAATTTACTAACATGAATATTTCTACAACCATATTTTCCTCTCTCATAATAATTACATGTATGATCATAAGCAAATTCAACAATATAGTTATCACAAAACATATTCTTAACATGATCCACATGTATGCAAAGTTGACACTCTTCCAGAATAGTGGGATTAACATTAACTAAAGTCATGACCTCTCCAAACCCACTTTTATCAAAAATATCATAAGATTGAACATACTCCAAATATGTGGGATCTAAAGTTGACACTCTTCCAAACCCACTTTCAATAATATTGCAAACACTATTATCAATCTCATATTCATCATGGGGCTTAAATAAATTTTCAAGATCATAAGAAGAATCACCCCAATCATGATCATTGCAACAAGTAGTAGACATAGCAAAACTAGCAACCCCAAGCTTAGGGTTTTGCATATTATTAGGACAACTGACATCAAGAGAATTTATAGTAAAATCATTGCAATCATGCTTTTTATCAAAGGAACTATCAAGTATGGGTGCAATAGCAACGATCTCATGTTTAACATACGGAACTATAGCAAATTCATCTTCATAAATATTGGCATCATGGCCACAAGAATAGCAAGCATCATGTTCATCAAGGGATATTTCAATCAAATCATCGGAATCACAATTATCTATAGATTCATGCATATCATTATTTTCTTCCGAAGCAACGGTCATTCTTTCAATAAATTCTTTGACATAGACATTATGAGCATAGTTTTCATAGCAATATTTAAGTATGTCAAGATTTTCAGATTCGTAGAGAGTAATATCATACTTTTCAAACAAAGAAGCAACTTCAAAAGAACCCTTAAAAGCAACAAATTCTTCAATTTGTTCAATATCATAGTAGCTATAAACACCCTTTGCATAAGAAGATAAGATTTCATTTTCATTAAACTCACATAGGTAGGGGAGGTGTTTTTTAGGGTTCTTAGAGCAACAAGTAATATCACAAATTTCACAAAGATTCCAAGCATAACACAGCAATTTGTTTATTTGATTCCATAAGAGTCTCCCTTTTTCAGACAAACGGTGACGCACAAAATGAGCATGCTCATCTAAAGATTTCCCATCAACTAGGCTAGTTGGGGTTTCAGCACGAGCGCATAAGGATCGAAGATGATCCAAGTAGCACACTTTAAGTGGATCCATATCAATAGATTTTTAGCAAGAAAATATGCAAGCAGATAGAAGGCACGTGGAAACACAAATAAAAAGGCATACGGGAAGAAGGCGAAGAAAACGGCAAAGGTGAAGTGGGGGAGAGGAAAACGAGAGGCGAATGGCAAATAATGTAATGCGGGAGATAAGGGTTTGTGATGGGTACTTGGTATGTTGACTTTTGCGTAGACTCCCTGGTAACGGCGCCAGAAATCCTTCTTGCTACCTCTTGAGCACAGCGTTGGTTTTCCCTTGAAGAGGAAAGGGTGATGCAGCAAAGTAGCGTAAGTATTTCCCTCAGTTTTTGAGAACCAAGGTATCAATCCAGTAGGAGGCTACGCGCGAGTCCCTTGTACCTACACAAAACAAATAAATCAGCGCAACCAACACGATAAGGGGTTGTCAATCCCTTCACGGTCACTTACGAGAGTGAGATCTGATAGATATGATAGGATAATATTTTTGGTATTTTTGTGATAAAGATGCAAAGTAAAATAAAAGCAAAGGAAATAACTAAGTGTTGGAAGATTAATATGATGACGATAGACCCGGGGGCCATAGGTTTCACTAGTGGCTTCTCTCAAGAGCATAAGTATTTTACGGTGGGTGAACGAATTACTGTTGAGCAATTGACATAATCGAGCATAGTTATGAGAATATCTAGGTATGATCATGTATATAGGCATCACGTCCGAGACAAGTAGACCGACTCCTGCCTGCATCTACTACTATTACTCCACTCATCGACCACTATCCAGCATGCATCTAGAGTATTAAGTTCATGAAAACAGTGTAACGCCTTAAGCAAGATGACATGATGTAGAGGGATAAATTCATGCAATATGATAAAAAAAAACCATCTTGTTATCCTCGATGGCAACAATACAATACGTGCCTTGCTACCCCTACTGTCACTGGGAAAGGACACCACAAGATTGAACCCAAAGCTAAGCACTTTTCCCATTGCGAGAAAGATCAATCTAGTAGGCCAAACCAAACTGATAATTCGAAGAGACTTGCAAATATAACCAATCATACATAAAAGAATTCAGAGAAGATTCAAATATTGTTCATAGATAAACTTGATCATAAACCCACAATTCATCGGTCTCAACAAACACACCGCAAAAAGAAGATTACATCGAATAGATCTCGACGAGAGCGGGGGAGAACATTGTATTGAGATCCAAAAAGAGAGAAGAAGCCATCTAGCTAATAACTATGGACCCGAAGGTCTGAGGTAAACTACTCACACTTCATCGGAGAGGCTATGGTGTTGATGTAGAAGCCCTCCGTGATGGATGCCCCCTCCGGCGGAGCTCCGGAACAGGCCCCAAGATGGGATCTCGTGGGTACAGAAGGTTGCGGCGGTGGAATTAGGTTTTTGGCTCCGTATCTGATCGTTTGGGGGTACGTAGGTATATATAGGAGGAAGAAGTACGTCGGTGGAGCAACAGGGGGCCCACGAGGGTGGAGGGCGCGCCCTGGGGGGGTAGGCGCGCCCCCCTACCTCGTGGCCTCCTGGAAGCTTCTCTTACGTAGGGTCCAAGTCTCCTGGATCATGTTCGTTCCAAAAATCACTCTCCCGAAGGTTTCATTCCGTTTGGACTCCGTTTGATATTCTTTTTCTGCGGAACTCTGAAATAGGCAAAAAAACAGCAATTCTGGGTTGGGCCTCCGGTAAATAGGTTAGTCCCAAAAATAATATAAAAGTGGATAATAAAGCCCAATATTGTCCAAAACAGTAGATAATATAGCATGGAGCAATCAAAAATTATAGATACGTTGGAGACGTATCAGGGGCCACGACCGAAGTGGCGGCCCTGCAGAAGGCGCTATCCGAGGCCGAAGACAAAGCGGCCAAGGAGCGCATCGAGCGAGAGAAGCAAGAGGCCCGAGTAGGCGAGGTGCAGCAAGAGCTCCAGGCTCTCGTCAAGAAACACGAGTCCTTGGAGCTTGACTCTAAGACGCAAGGGTCCGAGCTTGCGAAGGCCCTCGAAAGCGCACAACATGCCAAGGCCGAAGCCCAAAAGGCCCTCCGAGAAATTGAGGCGGTTAAGAAGATAGTGGCGGGTAAGGCATTCATTATGCAAAGCAAGCATGTGAAGGAAACTTTCTTTTTACTTACCCGAGTTCGGAGCTCTCCAGGAGCGTTCGCAGATCTACCCCGCAGTGTGTCGGATGCCGCGAAGTTCTACCGGGCTGAGGAGGGGAGCTCGACGGAGAAGTTGTTCTGGTCTCAGTATACTGGGACCGAACACCCAATGCCCTTGAGGGACCAGTTGAAGCAACTGGTCGAGCTTCACAAGGCGGCCGAACAGGCCATGAAGGGTCTTATAGTCCGGATGTGGCCTGGCGAGCCCCTGCCTGATAGCTACTTCGGTCTGGTGAGGCGGCTTGTGAATACCTGCTCACGGTTTGAAGTCATAAAGCGGTCCGTCTGCATCGAGGGTGCGCGCAGGGCTTTTGCCCGGGCGAAGGTGCACTGGGCGAAGCTGGACGCCGAAAAGCTGGTGAAGGAGGGGCCGCCGGAGGGCAAGGAGCATCGCCACCCCAAAAAGTATTATGACAGTGTCCTGAAGGGTGCTCGCCTTGTGGCGGAGGAATGTGCTAAGGATGTAATATTTGAATGAATGTACTCATGTGATCCTGTAATATGAAACGAGTTCATTTGTGCTATACGACACTTGTTAATTTAAAATATTACCTTCTGTGCGACCGTTTATAAAATCTGAGAGTTGGCCAGTCGTCGGCTTCTGCCCCCATGTAACTAGTACTGAGGTGTTCGGGATAAACCTGAGCACTCTTTATCCCAATTTTGGGTCCTTCGAAGGAGGTGTTCAGCACAATGAACCAGGCAATCGGACTATAAGGCTTTATCACTCTCACTTAGCCATAGAAGTCTACAATTTTAAATTTTGGCGAAGCCCCTAGTATTCGGAAGGCCGAATTTGGGGCGCTATATACGCCTAAGTCGGGCAAGGCCAACTCCTCGCCCGAAGTGGAAAAAGTCTTTAAGGACTTGAGACCTCTCGAACAGCGACCAGCTCTCGCCTCATCATGACAGTCAGTTTTCGGCTTTCTCTACTGAGGTGCTCGTCCGGAAGAACCGGGACACAATCGCAGTAGTTCTCCCAGTGCTACCTTAGCCGATATTGCGGAACGTAAGGTACCAAAACATGGGAGCCGGGCAAACTCAACTATTGACCCAAGACATGATTCAGAGTTGATGCATATAATGCTATAAGTTCGGGGTGCCGCACTGTCGAAAGTGTTCGGACTTCTCACGCCGTATTATGGGGTATACTGAAGCCCCTGGCGCACTAGTCATACCAGAATGTACGGGTGCCATTTGTCGTAAATAAGCAGACAAGGAAAAAGGAAGAAAGCGGAATGCAATAATAGGCTAACGCTATGCATTGTTATTAAATAATGCGTCAAAGCGTACGGATACAAGTAGTGCAGTAAGCAAAAAATAGGACTATTTGACATGTCCTATCCAAGGGCAAGCTGCATATGGGTATGTAAAACAGGTATATCGATCGTTATCAGAGACCACCTGGGGATTCCCTTGTATGTCAGAGCGTCTTGCTTCCTTGGTATTTCCTTACCGCGATGGGTCCAACAATTAGACTGCCGGAAAAGGCTTCCAGAGAGTAAGATCCTGAAAGAAAGAAAATGATAAAGGTATACGGCCCCTGGGGCAGTTGAGTCGCATTGTGGGACGTGCCGTAGCGGTGCCTCCGCCTATGCCCATGGTATCTTGAGTGCGTAGTTATGTACGCACTGTTGGAAATATGCCCTAGAGGCAATAATAAATGGTTATTATTATATTTCTTTGTTCATGATAATTGTCTATTGTTCATGCTATAATTGTGTTATCCGGAAATCGTAATACATGTGTGAATGCATAGATCACAACGTGTCCCTAGTAATCCTCTAGTTGATTAGCTCGTTGATCAACAGATAGTCATGGTTTCCTGACTATGGACATTGGATGTCATTGATAACGGGATCACATCATTAGGAGAATGATGTGATGGACAAGACCCAATCCTAAGCATAGCACAAGATTGTGTAGTTCGTTTGCTAGAGCTTTTCCAAATGTCAAGTATCATTTCCTTAGACCATGAGATCGTGCAACTCCCGGATACCGTAGGAGTGCTTTGGGTGCACCAAACGTCACAACGTAACTGGGTGACTATAAAGGTACACTACGGGTATCTCTGAAAGTGTCTGTTGGGTTGGCACGGATCGAGACTGGGATTTGTCACTCCGTGTGACGCAGAGGTATCTCTGGGCCCACTCGGTAATGCATCATCATAATGAGCTCAATGTGACTAAGGCGTTGGTCACGGGATCATGCATTTCGGTACGAGTAAAGAGACTTGCCGGTAACGAGATTGAACAAGGTATTGGGATACCGACGATCGAATCTCGGGTAAGTAACATACCGATTGACAAAGGGAATTGTATACGGGATTGATTGAATCCTCGACATCGTGGTTCATCCGATGAGATCATCGTGGAAGATGTAGGAGCCAACATGGGTATCCAGATCCCGCTGTTGGTTATTGACCGGAGAGGCGTCTCGGTCATGTCTGCATGTCTCCCGAACCCGTAGGGTCTACACACTTAAGGTTCGGTGACGCTAGGGTTGTAGAGATATGAGTATGCGGAAACCCAAAAGCTGTTCGGAGTCCCGGATGAGATCCCGGACGTCACGAGGAGTTCCGGAATGGTCCGGAGGTGAAGAATTATATATAGGAAGTCAAGTTTCGGCCACCGGGAAAGTTTCGGGGGTTATCGGTATTGTACCGGGACCACCGAAAGGGTCCCGGGGGTCCACCGGGTGGGGCCACCTATCCTGGAGGGCCCCATGGGCTGAAGTGGGAGGGCAACCAGCCCTTAGTGGGCTGGGGCGCCCCCCATGGGCCTCCCCCCTGCACCTAGGGTTAGAAACCCTAGGGTGGGGGGCGCCCCACTTGCCTTGGGGGGCAAGTATCCCCCCTGGCCGCCGCCCCCCCATCCAGATGGGACTTGGCCGGCGCCCCCCCTCCCAGGGGGGCTATATAAAGGGGGGGAGGGAGGGCAGTAGCATTACAGCCTTGGGCGCCTCCCTCCTCCCCTGCTACACCTCTCCCTCTCGCAGAAGCTCGGCGAAGCCCTGCCGAGACCCGCTACATCCACCGCCACGCCGTCGTGCTGCTGGATCTCCATCAACCTCTCCTTCCCCCTTGCTGGATCAAGAAGGAGGAGACGTCGCTGCACCGTACGTGTGTTGAACGCGGAGGTGCCCTCCGTTCGGCACTCGGTCATCGGTGATTTGAATCACGGCGAGTACGACTCCGTCATCCACGTTCATTGGAACGCTTCCGCTTGCGATCTACAAGGGTATGTAGATGCACTCCTTTCCCCTCGTTGCTAGTATACTCCATAGATGGATCTTGGTGAGCGTAGGAAAATTTTAAAATTATGCTACGATTCCCAACAGTGGCATCATGAGCCAGGCCTATGCGTAGTTACTATGCACGAGTAGAACACAAAGCAGTTGTGGGCGTTGATGTTGCCAATTCTTCTTGCCGCTACTAGTCTTGTCTTGTTTCGGCGGTATTGTGGGATGAAGCGGCCCGGACCGACCTTACACGTACGCTTACGTGAGACAGGTTCCACCGACTGACATGCACTAGTTGCATAATGTGGCTAGCGGGTGTCTGTCTCTCCTACTTTAGTCGGAACGGACTCGATGAAAAGGGTCCTTATGAAGGGTAAATAGAAATTGGCAAATCACGTTGTGGTTTTACGTAGGTAAGAAACGTTCTTGCTAGAAACCTATACAAGCCACGTAAAAACTTGCAACAACAATTAGAGGACGTCTAACTTGTTTTTGCAGCAAGTGCTATGTGATGTGATATGGCCAGAAGATGTGATGAATGATATATGTGATGTATGAGATTGATCATATTCTTGTAATAGGAATCACGACTTGCATGTCGATGAGTATGACAACCGGCAGGAGCCATAAGAGTTGTCTTTATTATTTTGTATGACCTGCGTGTCATTGAATAACGCCATGTAAATTACTTTGCTTTGTTGCTAAACGCGTTAGCCATAGAAGTAGAAGTAATCGTTGGCGTGACGACTTCATGAAGACACAATGATGGAGATCATGATGATGGAGATCATGGTGTCATGCCGGTGACGAAGATGATCATGGTGCCCCGAAGATGGAGATCAAAGGAGCATAATGATATTGGCCATATCATGTCACTATTTGATTGCATGTGATGTTTATCATGTTTTTGCATCTTATTTGCTTAGAACGACGGTAGTAAGTAAGATGATCCCTTATGATAATTTCAAGAAAGTGTTCCCCCTAACTGTGCACCGTTGCGAAGGTTTGTTGTTTCGAAGCACCACGTGATGATCGGGTGTGATAGATTCTAACGTTCGCATACAACGGGTGTTGACAAGCCTAGCATGTACAGACATGGCCTCGGAACACACGCAATACACTTAGGTTGACTTGACGAGCCTAGCATGTACAGACATGGCCTCGGAACACGGAGGACCGAAAGGTCGAGCATGAGTCGTATAGAAGATACGATCAACATGGAGATGTTCACCGATCTTGACTAGTCCGTCTCACGTGATGATCGGACACGGGCTAGTTAATTCGGATCATGTTTCACTTAGATGACTGGAGGGATGTCTATCTGAGTGGGAGTTCATTGAGTAATTTGATTAGATGAACTTAATTATCATGAACTTAGTCTAAAATCTTTACACTATGTCTTGTAGATCAAATGGCCCACGTTGTCCTCAATTTCAACGCGTTCCTAGAGAAAACCAAGCTGAAAGATGATGGCAGCAACTATACGGACTGGGTCCGGAACCTGAGGATCATCCTCATAGCAGCCAAGAAAGATCATGTCTTAGAAGCACCGCTAGGTGAAGCACCAATCCCAGAAAACCAAGACGTTATGAACGCTTGGCAGCAGCGTGCTGATGATTACTCCCTCGTTCAGTGCGGCATGCTTTACAGCTTAGAACCGGGTCTCCAAAAGCGTTTTGAGAAACATGGAGCATATGAGATGTTCGAGGAGCTGAAAATGGTTTTCCAAGCTCATGCCCGGGTCGAGAGATATGAAGTCTCCGACAAGTTCTTCAGCTGTAAAATGGAGGAGAATAGTTCTGTTAGTGAGCACATACTCAGAATGTCTGGGTTACACAACCGCTTATCCCAGCTGGGAGTTAATCTCCCGGATGATGCGGTCATTGACAGAATCCTCCAGTCGCTTCCACCAAGCTACAAGAGCTTTGTGATGAACTTCAATATGCAGGGGATGGAAAAGACCATTCCTGAGGTATATTCAATGCTGAAATCAGCGGAGGTGGAGATCAGAAAAGAACATCAAGTGTTGATGGTGAATAAAACCACTAAGTTCAAGAAGGGCAAGGGTAAGAAGAACTTCAAGAAGGACGGCAAGGGAGTTGCCGCGCCTGGTAAGCCAGTTGCTGGGAAGAAGTCGAAGAATGGACCCAAGCCTGAGACTGAGTGCTTTTATTGCAAGGGAAGTGGTCACTGGAAGCGGAACTGCCCCAAATACTTAGCGGACAAGAAGGCCGGCAACACCAAAGGTATATGTGATATACATGTAATTGATGTGTACCTTACCAGTACTCGTAGTAGCTCCTGGGTATTTGATACCGGTGCGGTTGCCCATATTTGTAACTCAAAACAGGAACTACGGAATAAACGGAGACTGGCGAAGGACGAGGTGACGATGCGCGTCGGGAATGGTTCCAAGGTCGATGTGATCGCCGTCGGCACGCTACCTCTGCATCTACCTACGGGATTACTTTTAAACCTCAATAATTGTTATTTAGTGCCAGCTTTGAGCATGAACATTGTATCTGGATCTCGTTTAATTCGAGATGGCTACTCATTTAAATTCGAGAATAATGGTTGTTCTATTTATATGAGAGATATGTTTTATGGTCATGCCCCACTGGTTAATGGTTTATTCTTGATGAATCTCGAACGTGATGTTACACATATTCATAGTGTGAATACCAAAATATGTAAAGTTGATAACGATAGTCCCACATACTTGTGGCACTGCCGCCTTGGTCACATTGGTGTCAAGCGCATGAAGAAGCTCCATGCAGATGGACTTTTGGAGTCTCTTGATTACGAATCATTTGACACGTGCGAACCATGCCTCATGGGTAAGATGACCAAGACTCCGTTCTCCGGAACAATGGAGCAAGCAACCAACTTATTGGAAATCATACATACCGATGTGTGCGGTCCAATGAGTGTTGAGGCTCGCAGAGGATATCGTTATGTTCTCACTCTCACTGATGACTTAAGTAGATATGGGTATGTCTACCTAATGAAACACAAGTCTGAAACCTTTGAAAAGTTCAAGGAATTTCAGAGTGAGGTTGAGAATCAATGTGACAGGAGAATAAAATTCTTACGATCAGATCGTGGTGGAGAATATTTAAGTCACGAATTTGGTGCGCACTTAAGGAAATGTGGAATCGTTTCACAACTCACGCCGCCTGGAACACCTCAGCGAAACGGTGTGTCCGAACGTCGTAATCGCACTCTATTGGATATGGTGCGATCTATGATGTCTCTTACCGATTTACCGCTCTCATTTTGTGGCTATGCTTTAGAGACTGCCGCATTCACTTTAAATAGGGCTCCGTCGAAATCCGTTGAGACGACACCGTATGAATTATGGTTTGGGAAGAAACCTAAGCTGTCGTTTCTAAAAGTTTGGGGATGCGATGCTTATGTCAAGAAACTTCAACCTGAAAAGCTCGAACCCAAGTCGGAAAAATGCGTCTTCATAGGATACCCTAAGGAAACTATTGGGTATACCTTCTACCTCAGATCCGAAGGCAAGATCTTCGTTGCCAAGAATGGGTCCTTTCTGGAGAAGGAGTTTCTCTCGAAAGAATTGAGTGGGAGGAAAGTGGAACTTGATGAGGTGATAGTCACCCCTTCCGAACCGGAAAGTAGCGCAGCGCGGGAAGATGTTCCTGTGGTGCCTACACCGACTGGGGAGGAAGTTAATGATGATGATCATGAAGCTTCGGATCAAGTTACTACTGAACTTCGTAGGTCCACAAGGACACGTTCCGCACCAGAGTGGTACGGCAACCCTGTCCTGGAAATCATGTTGTTAGACAACGGTGAACCTTCGAACTATGAAGAAGCGATGGCGGGCCCGGATTCCGACAAATGGCTAGAAGCCATGAAATCCGAGATAGGATCCATGTATGAAAACGAAGTATGGACTTTGACTGACTTGCCCGATGATCGGCGAGCCATAGAAAACAAATGGATCTTTAAGAAGAAGACGGACGCGGATGGTAATGTGACCATCTACAAAGCTCGACTTGTCGCTAAGGGTTATCGACAAGTTCAAGGGGTTGACTACGATGAGACTTTCTCACCCGTAGCGAAGCTGAAGTCCGTCCGAATCATGTTAGCAATTGCCGCATACTATGATTATGAGATATGGCAAATGGACGTCAAAACGGCATTCCTTAACGGCTTCCTTAAGGAAGAGTTGTATATGATGCAGCCGAAAGGTTTTGTCGATCCTAAGAATGCTAACAAAGTATGCAAGCTCCAGCGCTCAATCTATGGGCTGGTGCAAGCATCTCGGAGTTGGAACATTCGCTTTGATGAGATGATCAAAGCGTTTGGGTTTACACAGACTTATGGAGAAGCCTGTGTTTACCAGAAAGTGAGTGGGAGCTCTGTAGCATTTCTCATATTATATGTGGATGACATACTATTGATGGGAAATGATATAGAATTCTTGGAAAGTATAAAGGCCTATTTGAATAAGTGTTTTTCAATGAAGGACCTTGGAGAAGCTGCTTATATATTAGGCATCAAGATATATAGAGATAGATCAAGACGCCTCATTGGTCTTTCACAAAGTACATACCTTGACAAGATATTGAAGAAGTTCAATATGGATCAGTCCAAGAAGGGGTTCTTGCCTGTATTGCAAGGTGTGCAATTGAGCACGGCTCAATGCCCGACCACGGCAGAAGATAGAGAAAAGATGAGTGTCAAACCCTATGCCTCAGCCATAGGGTCTATTATGTATGCCATGCTGTGTACCAGACATGATGTAAACCTTGCCGTAAGTTTGGTAGGAAGGTACCAAAGTAATCCCGGCATGGAACACTGGACAGCGGTCAAGAATATCCTGAAGTACCTGAAGAGGACTAAGGATATGTTTCTCGTTTATGGAGGTGACGAAGAGCTCGTCGTAAAGGGTTACGTCGACGCTAGCTTCGACACAGATCTGGATGACTCGAAGTCACAAACCGGATACGTGTATATTTTGAATGGAGGAGCAGTAAGCTGGTGCAGTTGCAAGCAAAGCATCGTGGCGGGATCTACATGTGAAGCGGAGTACATGGCAGCCTCGGAGGCAGCACAGGAAGCAGTCTGGATGAAGGAGTTCATTACCGACCTAGGGGTGATTCCCAATGCGTTGGGCCCGATGACTCTCTTCTGTGACAACACTAGAGCTATTGCCCTTGCCAAGGAGCCCAGGTTTCACAGGAAGACCAGGCATATCAAGCGTCGCTTCAACTCCATTCGTGAAAGTGTTCAAAATGGAGACATAGATATTTGTAAAGTACATACGGACTTGAATGTAGCAGATCCGTTGACTAAACCTCTCCCTAGAGCAAAACATGATCAACACCAGGACGCAATGGGTGTTCGATTCACCACAATGTAACTAGATTATTGACTCTAGTGCAAGTGGGAGACTGTTGGAAATATACCCTAGAGGCAATAATAAATGGTTATTATTATATTTCTTTGTTCATGATAATTGTCTATTGTTCATGCTATAATTGTGTTATCCGGAAATCGTAATACATGTGTGAATGGATAGATCACAACGTGTCCCTAGTAAGCCTCTAGTTGACTAGCTCGTTGATCAACAGATAGTCATGGTTTCCTGACTATGGACATTGGATGTCATTGATAACGGGATCACATCATTAGGAGAATGATGTGATGGACAAGACCCAATCCTAAGCATAGCATAAAAGATCGTGTAGTTTCGTTTGCTAGAGCTTTTCCAATGTCAAGTATCTTTTCCTTATACCATGAGATCGTGCAACTCCCGGATACCGTAGGAGTGCTTTGGGTGCACCAAACGTCACAACGTAACTGGGTGACTATAAAGGTACACTACGAGTATCTCTGAAAGTGTCTGTTGGGTTGGCACGGATCGAGACTGGGATTTGTCACTCCGTGTGACGGAGAGGTATCTCTGGGCCCACTCGGTAATGCATCATCATAATGAGCTAAATGTGACTAAGGCGTTGGTCGCGGGATCATGCATTGCGGTACGAGTAAAGAGACTTGCCGGTAACGAGATTGAACAAGGTATTGGGATACCGACGATCGAATCTCGGGCAAGTAACATACCGATTGACAAAGGGAATTGTATACGGGATTGATTGAATCCTCGACATCGTGGTTCATCCGATGAGATCATCGTGGAAGATGTAGGAGCCAACATGGGTATCCAGATCCCGCTGTTGGTTATTGACCGGAGAGGCGTCTCGGTCATGTCTGCATGTCTCCCGAACCCGTAGGGTCTACACACTTAAGGTTCGGTGACGCTAGGGTTGTAGAGATATGAGTATGCGGAAACCCAAAAGTTGTTCGGAGTCCCAGATGAGATCCCGGACGTCACGAGGAGTTCCGGAATGGTCCGGAGGTGAAGAATTATATATAGGAAGTCAAGTTTCGGCCACCGGGAAAGTTTCGGGGGTTATCGGTATTGTACCGGGACCACCGAAGGGTCCCGGGGGTCCACCGGGTGGGGCCACCTATCCCGGAGGGCGCCATGGGCTGAAGTGGGAGGGCAACCAGCCCTTCGTGGGCTGGGGAGCCCCCCATGGGCCTCCCCCCTGCGCCTAGGGTTAGAAACCCTAGTGTGGGGGGGCGCCCCACTTGCCTTGGGGGGCAAGTATCCCCCCTGGCCGCCGCCCCCCCCCATCCAGATGGGACTTGGCCGGCGCCCCCCCTCCCAGGGGGGCTATATAAAGGGGGGAAGGGAGGGCAGTAGCATTACAGCCTTGGGCGCCTCCCTCCTCCCCTGCTACACCTCTCCCTCTCGCAGAAGCTCGGCGAAGCCCTGCCGAGACCCGCTACATCCACCACCACGCCGTCGTGCTGCAGGATCTCCATCAACCTCTCCTTCCCCCTTGCTGGATCAAGAAGGAGGAGACGTCGCTGCACCGTACGTGTGTTGAACGCGGAGGTGCCGTCCGTTCGACACTCGGTCATCGGTGATTTGAATCACGGCGAGTACGACTCCGTCATCCACGTTCATTGGAACGCTTTCGCTTGCGATCTACAAGGGTATGTAGATGCACTCCTTTCCCCTCGTTGCTAGTATACTCCATAGATGGATCTTGGTGAGCGTAGGAAAATTTTAAAATTATGCTACGATTCCCAACACGTGCGGCGTAAATTTCGCCCACTTGACTGGGACTTGGACGGAGGCCGAATTGCTAGGCAAGCTCAAAACGTGCCTGGTGTTGGAAATATGCCCTAGAGGCAATAATAAAATGGTTATTATTATATTTCCTTGTTCGTGATAATTGTCTATTGTTCATGCTATAATTGTGTTATCCGGAAATCGTAATACATGTGTGAATACATAGACCACAACATGTCCCTAGTGAGCCTCTAGTTGACTAGCTCGTTGAGCAACAGATAGTCATGGTTTCCTGACTATGGACGTTGGATGTCATTGATAACGGGATCACATCATTAGGAGAATGATGTGATGGACAAGACCCAATCCTAAGCATAGCACAAGATCGTGTAGTTCGTTTGCTAGAGCTTTTCCAAATGTCAAGTATCATTTCCTTAGACCATGAGATTGTGCAACTCCCGGGTACCATAGGAGTGCTTTGGGTGTGCCAAACGTCACAACGTAACTGGGTGGCTATAAAGGTGCACTACGGGTATCTCCGAAAGTGTCTTTTGGGTTGGCACGAATCGAGATTGGGATTTGTCACTCCGTATGACGGAGAGGTATCTCTGGGCCCACTCGGTAATGCATCATCATAATGAGCTCAATGTGACCAAGTGTTTGGTCACGGGATCATGCATTACGGTACGAGTAAAGTGACTTGCCGGTGACGAGATTGAACAAGGTATTGGGATACCGACGATCGAATCTCGGGCAAGTAACATACCGATTGACAAAGGGAATTGTATACGGGATTGATTGAATCCTCGACATCGTGGTTCATCCGATGAGATCATCGTGGAACATGTGGGAGCCAACATGGGTATCCAGATCCCGCTGTTGGTTATTGACCGGAGAGCCGTCTCGG
The DNA here is from genome assembly GCF_018294505.1 of Triticum aestivum. NCBI lineage: Eukaryota > Viridiplantae > Streptophyta > Magnoliopsida > Poales > Poaceae > Triticum > Triticum aestivum. The sequence continues at coordinate 228,510,492 of NC_057808.1, forward strand.
TCATGTCTGCATGTCTCCCGAACCCGTAGGGTTTACACACTTAAGGTTCGGTGGCGCTAGGGTTGTAGAGATATTAGTATGCGGAAATCCGAAAGTTGTTCGGAGTCCCGGATGAGATCCCGGATGTCACGAGGAGTTCCGGAATGGTCTGGAGGTGAAGAATTGTATATAGGAAGTCCAGTTCCGGCCACCGGGAAAGTTTCGAGGGTCACCGGTATTGTACCGGGACCACCGAAAGGGTCCCGGGGGGTCCACTGGGTGGGGCCACCTATCCCGGAGGGCCCCATGGGCTGAAGTGGGAGGGGAACCAGCCCTGTTGGGCTGGTGCGCCCTCCTTGGGCCTCCCCCTGCGCCTAGGGTTGGAAACCCTAGGGGTGGGGGGCGCCCCACTTGGCTTGGGGGGCAAGCCACCCCCTTGGCCGCCGCCCCCCCTTTGGAGATTGGATCTCCTAGGGCCGGCGCCCACCCGGGGGCCCTATATAAAGAGGGGGGAGGGAGGGCAGCCGCACCCAAGCCCCTGGCGCCTCCCTCTCCCTCCCGTGACACCTCTCCCTCTCGCTGAGCTTGGCGAAGCCCTGCCGAGATCCCCGCTGCTTCCACCACCACGCCGTCGTGCTGCTGGATCTCCATCAATCTCTCCCTCCCCCTTGCTGGATCAAGAAGGAGGAGACGTCCTCCCCAACCGTACGTGTGTTGAACGCGGAGGTGTCGTCCGTTCGGCGCTCGGTCATCGGTGATTTGGATCATGACGAGTACGACTCCATCAACCCCATTCACTTGAACGCTTCCGCTCGCGATGTACAAGGGTATGTAGATGCACTCTTTTTTCCCTCTCGTTGCTAGAAGACTCCATAGATTGTTCTTGGTGATGCGTAGAAATTTTTTAATTTCTGCAACGATCTCCAACAGTGGCATCATGAGCTAGGTCTATGCGTAGTTTCTATGCACGAGTAGAACACAAACTTGTTGTGGGCATAGATGTTGTCAATTTTCTTGCCACTACTAGTCTTATCTTGTTTCGGCGGCATCGTGGGATGAAGCGGCCCGGACCGACCTTACACGTACGCTTACGTGAGACAGGTTCCACCGACTGACATGCACTAGTTGCATAAGGTGGCTAGCGGGTGTCTGTCTCTCCCACTTTAGTCGGATCGGATTCGATGAAAAGGGTCCTTATGAAGGGTAAATAGAAATTGGCATATCACGTTATGGTTTTGGCGTAGGTAAGAAACGTTCTTGCTAAGAAACCTATAGCGGCCACGTAAAAACTTGCAACAACAATTAGAGGATGTCTAACTTGTTTTTGCAGCATATGCCGTGTGATGTGATATGGCCAAAAGGATGTGATGAATGATATATGTGATGTATGAGATTGATCATGTTCTTGTAATAGGAATCACGACTTGGATGTCGATGAGCATGACAACCGGCAGGAGCCACAGGAGTTGTCTTAATTTATTTATGACCTGCGTGTCAACATATAACGTCATGTAAATTACTTTACTTTATTGCTAAACCGTTAGCCATAGTAGTAGAAGTAATAAATGATGAGACAACTTCATGAAGACACGATGATGGAGATCATGGTGTCATGCCGGTGACGACGATGATCATGGCGCCCCGAAGATGGAGATCAAAAGGAGCAAAATGATATTGGCCATATCATGTCACTATTTGATTTCATGTGATGTTTATCATGTTTTACATCTTATTTGCTTAGAACGACGGTAGCTTAAATAAGATGATCCCTCGCAATAATTTCAAGAAAGTGTTCCCCCTAACTGTGCACCGTTGCGAAGGTTCATTGTTTCGAAGCACCACGTGATGATCGGGTGTGATAGATTCTAACGTTCGAATACAACGGGTGTAAGCCAGATTTACACACGCAATACACTTAGGTTGACTTGACGAGCCTAGCATGTACAGACATGGCCTCAGAACACGGAAGACCGAAAGGTCGAGCATGAGTCGTATAGAAGATACGATCAACATGAAGATGTTCACCGATGTTGACTAGTCCGTCTCACGTGATGATCGGACACGGCCTAGTTGACTCGGATCATGTTTCACTTAGATGACTAGAGGGATGTCTATCTGAGTGGGAGTTCATTGAATAATTTGATTAGATGAACTTAATTATCATGAACTTAGTCTAAAATCTTTATAATATGTCTTGTAGATCAAATGGCCCACGCTAATGTTGCCCTCAACTTCAACACGTTCCTAGAGAAAACCAAGCTGAAAGATGATGGCAGCAACTATACGGACTGGGTCCGGAACCTGAGGATCATCCTCATAGCTGCCAAGAAAGATTATGTCCTAGAAGCACCACTAGGTGACGCTCCCATCCCAGAGAACCAAGACGTTATGAACGCTTGGCAGCAGCATGCTGATGATTACTCCCTCGTTCAATGCGGCATGCTTTACAGCTTAGAACCGGGGCTCCAAAAGTGTTTTGAGCAACACGGAGCATATGAGATGTTCGAAGAGCTGAAAATGGTTTTCCAAGCTCATGCCCGGGTCGAGGGATATGAAGTCTCCGACAAGTTCTTCAATTGTAAGATGGAGGAAAATAGTTCTCTCAGTGAGCACATACTCAAAATGTCTGGGTTACACAACCGCTTGACTCAGCTGGGAGTTAATCTCCCGAATGACGCGGTCATTGACAGAATCCTTCAGTCGCTTCCACCGAGCTACAAGAGCTTTGTGATGAACTTCAATATGCAGGGGATGGAAAAGACCATTCCTGAGGTATATTCAATGCTGAAATCAGCGGAGGTGGAGATCAAAAAGGAACATCAAGTGTTGATGGTGAATAAAACCACTAAGTTCAAGAAAGGCTAGGGTAAGAAGAACTTCAAGAAGGACGGCAAGGGAGTTGCCGCGCCCGGTAAGCCAGTTGCCGGGAAGAAGCCAAAGAATGGACCCAAGCCTGAGAGTGAGTGCTTTTATTGCAAGGGAAGTGGTCACTGGAAGCGGAACTGCCCCAAGTACTTAGCGGACAAGAAGGTCGGCAACACCAAAGGTATATGTGATATACATGTTATTGATGTGTACCTTACCAGCACTCGTAGTAGCTCCTGGGTATTTGATACCGGTGCGGTTGCTCATATTTGTAACTCAAAGCAGGAGCTGCGGAATAAACGGAGACTGGCAAAGGACGAGGTGACGATGCGCGTCGGGAATGGTTCCAAGGTCGATGTGATCGCCGTCGGCACGCTACCTCTACATTTACCTACGGGATTAGTTTTAAACCTCAATAATTGTTATTTAGTGCCGGCTTTGAGCATGAACATTGTATCAGGATCTCGTTTAATTCGAGATGGCTACTCATTTAAATCCGAGAATAATGGTTGTTCTATTTATATGAGAGATATGTTTTATGGTCATGCCCCGCTGGTTAATGGTTTATTCTTAATGAATCTCGAACGTAGTGTTACACATATTCATAGTGTGAGTACCAAAAGATGTAAGGTTGATAATGATAGTCCCACATACTTGTGGCACTGCCGTCTTGGTCACATTGGTGTCAAGCGCATGAAGAAGCTCCATGCTGATGGACTTTTAGAGTCTCTTGATTACGAATCATTTGACACGTGCGAACCATGCCTCATGGGTAAGATGACCAAAACTCCGTTCTCCGGAACAATGGAGCGAGCAACCAACTTATTGGAAATCATACATACTGATGTGTGCGGTCCAATGAGTGTTGAGGCTCGCGGTGGCTATCGTTATGTTCTCACTCTCACTGATGACTTGAGTAGATATGGGTATGTCTACCTAATGAAACACAAGTCTGAGACCTTTGAAAAGTTCAAGGAATTTCAGAGTGAGGTTGAGAATCAACGTGACAGGAAAATAAAATTCTTACGATCAGATCGTGGAGGGGAATATTTGAGTCACGAATTTGGCACACACTTAAGGAAATGTGGAATAGTTTCACAACTCACGCCGCCTGGAACACCTCAGTGAAATGGTGTGCCCGAACGTCGTAATCGCACTCTATTGGATATGGTGCGATCTATGATGTCTCTTACCGATCTACCGCTCTCATTTTGGGGCTATGCTTTAGAGACTGCCGCATTCACTTTAAATAGGGCTCCGTCGAAATCCGTTGAGACGACACCGTATGAATTATGGTTTGGGAAGAAACCTAAGCTGTCGTTTCTAAAAGTTTGGGGATGCGATGCTTATGTCAAGAAACTTCAACCTGAAAAGCTCGAACCCAAGTCGGAAAAATGCGTCTTCATAGGATACCCTAAGGAAACCATTGGGTATACCTTCTACCTCAGATCCGAAGGCAAGATCTTTGTTGCCAAGAACGGGTCCTTTCTGGAGAAAGAGTTTCTCTCGAAAGAAGTAAGTGGGAGGAAAGTGGAACTTGATGAAGTACTACCTCTTGAACCGGAAAGTAGCGCACCTCAGGAAGATGTTCCTGTGGTGCCTGCACTGACTAGAGAGGAAGCTAATGATGATGATCATGAAGCTTCGGATCAAGTTACTACTGAACTTCGTAGGTCCACAAGGACACGTTCCGCACCAGAGTGGTACGGCAACCCTGTCCTGGAAATCATGTTGTTAGACAACGGTGAACCTTCGAACTATGAAGAAGCGATGGCGGGCCCGGATTCCGACAAATGGCTAGAAGCCATGAAATCCGAGATAGGATCCATGTATGAAAACGAAGTATGGACTTTGACTGACTTGCCCGATGGTCGGCGAGCCACAGAAAACAAATGGATCTTTAAGAAGAAGACGGACGCGGATGGTAATGTGACCATCTACAAAGCTCGACTTGTCGCTAAGGGTTATCGACAAGTTCAAGGGGTTGACTACGATGAGACTTTCTCACCCGTAGCGAAGCTGAAGTCTGTTCGAATCATGTTAGCAATTGCCGCATTCTATGATTATGAGATATGGCAAATGGACGTCAAAACGGCATTCCTTAACGGCTTTCTTAAGGAAGAATTGTATATGATGCAGCCGGAAGGTTTTGTCGATCCTAAGAATGCTAACAAGGTATGCAAGCTCCAGCGCTCCATCTATGGGCTGGTGCAAGCATCTCAGAGTTGGAACATTCGATTTGATGAGATGATCAAAGCGTTTGGGTTTACACAGACTTATGGAGAAGCCTGTGTTTACAAGAAAGTGAGTGGGAGCTCTGTAGCATTTCTCATATTATATGTGGATGACATACTGTTGATGGGAAATGATATAGAATTCTTGGGAAGCATAAAGGCCTACTTGAACAAGTGTTTTTCAATGAAGGACCTTGGAGAAGCTGCTTATATATTAGGCATCAAGATCTATAGAGATAGATCAAGACGCCTCATTGGTCTTTCACAAAGTACGTACCTTGACAAGATATTGAAGAAGTTCAATATGGATCAGTCCAAGAAGGGGTTCTTGCCTGTATTGCAAGGTGTGCAATTGAGCACGGCTCAATGCCCGACCACGGCAGAAGATAAAGAAAAGATGAGTGTCGTCCCCTATGCCTTGGCCATAGGGTCTATTATGTATGCCATGCTGTGTACTAGACCTGATGTAAACCTTGCTGTAAGTTTGGTAGGAAGGTACCAAAGTAATCCCGGCATGGAACACTGGACAGCGGTCAAGAATATCCTGAAGTACCTGAAGAGGACTAAGGATATGTTTCTCGTTTATGGAGGTGACGAAGAGCTCGTCGTAAAGGGTTACGTCGATGCTAGCTTCGACACAGATCTGGATGACTCTAAGTCACAAACCGGATACGTGTATATTTTGAATGGTGGGGCAGTAAGCTGGTGCAGTTGCAAGCAAAGCGTTGTGGCGGGATCTACATGTGAAGCGGGATACATGGCAGCCTCAGAGGCAGCACAAGAAGCAATCTGGGTGAAGGAGTTCATTACCGACCTAGGAGTTTTCCCAATGCGTCGGGCCCGATGACTCTCTTCTGTGACAACACTGGAGCTATTGCCCTTGCCAAGGAGCCCAGGTTTCACAGGAAGACCAGGCATATCAAGCGTCGCTTCAACTCCATTCATGAAAATGTTCAAAATGGAGACATAGATATTTGTAAAGTACATACGGACCTGAATGTAGCAGATCCGTTGACTAAACCTCTCCCTAGAGCAAAACATGATCAACACCAGAACTCTATGGGTGTTCGATTCATCACAATGTAACTAGATTATTGACTCTAGTGCAAGTGGGAGACTGTTGGAAATATGCCCTAGAGGCAATAATAAAATGGTTATTATTATATTTCCTTGTTCGTGATAATTGTCTATTGTTCATGCTATAATTGTGTTATCCGGAAATCGTAATACATGTGTGAATACATAGACCACAACATGTCCCTAGTGAGCCTCTTGTTGACTAGCTCGTTGATCAAAAGATAGTCATGGTTTCCTGACTATGGACATTGGATGTCATTGATAACGGGATCACATCATTAGGAGAATGATGTGATGGACAAGACCCAATCCTGAGCATAGCACAAGATTGTGTAGTTCGTTTGCTAGAGCTTTTCCAAATGTCAAGTATCATTTCCTTAGACCATGAGATTGTGCAACTCTCGGATACCATAGGAGTGCTTTGGGTGTGCCAAACGTCACAACGTAACTGGGTGGCTATAAAGGTGCACTACGGGTATCTCTGAAAGTGTCTGTTGGGTTGGCACGAATCGAGACTGGGATTTGTCACTCCGTATGACGGAGAGGTATCTCTGGGCCCACTCGGTAATGCATCATCATAATGAGCTCAATGTGACCAAGTGTTTGGTCACGGGATCATGCATTATGGTATGAGTAAAGTGAATTGCCGGTAACGAGATTGAACAAGGTATTGGGATACCGACGATCGAATCTCGGGCAAGTAACATACCGATTGACAAAGGGAATTGTATACGGGATTGATTGAATCCTCCACATCGTGGTTCATCCGATGAGATCATCGTGGAACATGTGGGAGCCAACATGGGTATCCAGATCCCGCTGTTGGTTATTGATCGGAGAGTCGTCTCGGTCATGTCTGCATGTCTCCCGAACCCATAGGGTCTACACACTTAAGGTTCAGGGAAATCCGAAAGTTGTTTGGAGTCCCGGATGAGATCCCGGATGTCACGAGGAGTTCCGGAATGGTCCGGAGGTGAAGAATTGTATATAGGAAGTCCAGTTCCGGCCACCGGGAAAGTTTCGCGGGTCACCGGTATTGTACCGGGACCACCGGAAGGGTCCCGGGGGGTCCACCAGGTGGGGCCACCTATCCCGGAGGGCCCCATGGGCTGAAGTGGGAGGGGAACCAGCCCCTGTTGGGCTGGTGCGCCCCCCTTGGGCCTCCCCCTGCGCCTAGGGTTGGAAACCCTAGGGGTGGGGGCGCCCCACTTGGCTTGGGGGGCATGCCACCCCCTTGGCCGACGCCCCCCCTTTGGAGATTGGATCTCCTAGGGCCGGCGCCCCCCCAGGGGCCCTATATAAAGAGGGGGGAGGGAGGGCAACCGCACCCAAGCCCCTGGCGCCTCCCTCTCCCTCCCGTGACACCTCTCCCTCTCGCTGAGCTTGGCGAAGCCCTGCCGAGATCCCCGCCGCTTCCACCACCACGCCGTCGTGCTGTTGGATCTCCATCAATCTCTCCCTCCCCCTTGCTGGATCGAGAAGGAGGATACGTCTTCCCCAACCGTACGTGTGTTGAACGCGGAGGTGCCGTCCGTTCGGCGCTCGGTCATCGGTGATTTGGATCACGACGAGTACGACTCCATCAACACCGTTCACTTGAACGCTTCCGCTCGCGATCTACAAGGGTATGTAGATGCACTCTTTTTTCCCTCTCATTGCTAGAAGACTCCATAGATTGTTCTTGGTGATGCGTAGAAATTTTTTAATTTCTGCAACGATCTCCAACAGTGGCATCATGAGCTAGGTCTATGCGTAGTTTCTATGCACGAGTAGAACACAAACTTGTTGTGGGCGTAGATGTTGTCAATTTTCTTGCCACTACTAGTCTTATCTTGTTTCGGCGGCATCGTGGGATGAAGCGGCCCGGACCGACCTTACACGTACGCTTACGTGAGACAGGTTCCACCGACTGACATGCACTAGTTGCATAAGGTGGCTAGCGGGTGTCTGTCTCTCCCACTTTAGTCAGATTGGATTCGATGAAAAGGGTCCTTATGAAGGGTAAATAGAAATTGGCATATCACGTTGTGGTTTTGGCATAGGTAAGAAACGTTCTTGCTAAGAAACCTATAGCGGCCACGTAAAAACTTGCAACAACAATTAGAGGGCGTCTAACTTGTTTTTGCAGCATATGCCGTGTGATGTGATATGGCCAAAAGGATGTGATGAATGATATATGTGATGTATGAGATTGATCATGTTCTTGTAATAGGAATCACGACTTGCATGTCGATGAGCATGACAACCGGCAGGAGCCATAGGAATTGTCTTAATTTATTTATGACCTGCGTGTCAACATATAACGTCATGTGAATTACTTTACTTTATTGCTAAACCGTTAGCCATAGTAGTAGAAGTAATAAATGACGAGACAACTTCATGAAGACACGATGATGGAGATCATGATGATGGAGATTATGGTGTCATGCCGGTGACGACGATGATCATGGCGCCCCAAAGATGGAGATCAAAAGGAGCAAAATGATATTGGCCATATCATGTCACTATTTGATTGCATGTGATGTTTATCATGTTTTACATCTTATTTGCTTAGAACGACGGTAGCTTAAATAAGATGATCCCTCGCAATAATTTCAAGAAAGTGTTCCCCCTAACTGTGCACCGTTGCGAAGGTTCGTTGTTTCGAAGCACCACGTGATGATCGGGTGTGATAGATTCTAACGTTCGAATACAACGGGTGTAAGCCAGATTTACACACGCAATACACTGTATCCTGATAGAGCAGGTTCAGGCTGCTGCCGCCGTCCATAAGGACTTGAGTGAGGTGAAATCCGTCAATGATGGGGTCAAGGACCAATGCGGCAGATCCGCCATCACGGATACTAGTGGGGTGGTCCCTGCGATCGAAGGTGATCGGACAAGAGGACCGTGGGTTGAACTTTGGGGCGACTGGCTCCATCGCATAGACGTCCCTTAGTGCACGCTTCCGTTCCCTCTTGGGAATATGGGTTGCGTATACCATGTTCACCGTTTTCACTTGTGGAGGGAACCTCTTCTGTCCTCCTGTGTTCGGCGGCCGAGGCTCCTCCTCGTCGTCGCTATGCAGCCCCTTGTCCTTGTTTTCGGCATTCAACTTGCCGGCCTGCTTGAACACCCAGGATTCTCTGTTGGTGTGATTGGCTGGCTTATCGGGGGTGCCGTGAATTTGACACGAGCGATCGAGTATGCGGTCCAAACTGGACGGGCCCGGATTGCTTCTTTTGAACGGCTTTTTCCGCTGACCGGATTTAGAGCCACTGAATCCGGCACTGACTGTCGTGTCTTCGGCGTTGTTGCCGTTGTTGCGGCACTTTTGTCTATTGCGACGTGGTCTTCCGTTAGTATCTTTGGCATCTGAATTGCCAGGATTTCTTGATGTGTTGTTGCTGCGAGCCAGCCAGCTGTCCTCGCCCGCGCAAAAGCGGGTCATGAGTGTCGTGAGGGCTGCCATGGACTTCGGCTTCTCTTGGCCGAGGTGTTGGGCGAGCCACTCGTCCCGGATGTTATTTTTAAATGCTGCTAAGGCCTCGGCATCCGGACAATCGACAATTTGGTTCTTTTTAGTTAGGAACCGAGTCCAGAATTTCCTGGCCGATTCCCCTGGTTGTTGGGTTATGTGGCTCAAGTCATCAGCATCTGGTGGTCGCACATAAGTGCCCTGGAAGTTGTCAAGGAATGCATCTTCCAAATTCTCCCAACTGCCAATGGAGTTTGCTCGCAGGCTATTCAGCCAATGCCGAGCTGGTCCTTTGAGTTTTAGTGGGAGGTACTTGATGGCATGTAGATCGTCACCGCGGGCCATGTGGATGTGGAGGAGGAAATCCTTGATCCATACCGCGGGGTCTGTTGTGCCATCGTATGACTCAATGTTCATGGGTTTGAATCCTTCTGGGAATTCATGATCCATTACTTCATCGGTGAAGCATAGGGGGTGTGCGGCGCCTCTGTGGGCGGTGGTTCCTGTTCGTCTCCTGCATTGTCGTCCATACCGTCGATGTCTTCGGAGACGAAATCGAGCATGTCGGTTAAATCGTCGACAGTGGCTACTAAGTGGGTGGTGGGTGGGGAGCGAATTTCTTCGTCGTCTGCATCCCATTCTAGCCGGACATAGTTCGGCCAAGGGTCTCCTGACAAGGAGAGAGACCTCAATGAGTTTAGCACGTCGCCCAGTGGTGAGTGCTGAAAGATATCCGCGGAGGAAAACTCCATAATCGGTGCCCAATCGGATTCGATAGGCACGGAAGCAGGCGGCTCGGAGCCCGTGGCCGAGGACGAATCCAAGTGTCCGGCAACACGGGTCTCATAGGAGGTGAAGTCAGTATTCGGCTCTATCGCCGCTGAGTGCGCGGCCTTCGTGGTGGGGTCCATCCACCCGTCCTCGGACGGCGCAATCTGTTCCGGATTGAGGGCCGGAGTAGTTGCAGGTGTGGTCTCCCGAACACTGCCCGACAGCAGAGCTAAGTCATGCTCGTCGTGACTGTGCGGCGCACCTGGCATGGGCTCGAATCCGTCGAAGATCAAGTCTTCACGGATGTCGGCAGTATAGTTCAAGTTTCCAAACCTGACCTGATGGCCAGGGGCGTAGCTCTCGATCTGCTCCAGATGGCCAAGCGAGTTGGCCCGCAGTACGAAGCCGCCAAATACGAGGATCTGTTCGGGGAGGAAAACCTCACCCTGGATCGCATCGTTGCCAATGATCGAAGGGGCCATCAAGCCTTGTGGTGACGGCACAGTGGAACTCTCAATGAAAGCACCAATGTCGGTGTCAAAACCGGCGGATCTCGGGTAGGGGGTCCCGAACTGTGCATCTAAGGCGGATGGTAACAGGAGGCGGGGACACGATGTTTACCCAGGTTCGGGCCCTCTCGATGGAGGTAATACCCTACTTCCTGCTTGATTGATCTTGATGATATGAGTATTACAAGAGTTGATCTACCACGAGATCGTAGAGGCTAAACCCTAGAAGCTAGCCTATGGTATGATTGTCGTTGTCCTACGGACTAAAACCCTCCGGTTTATATAGACACCGGAGGGGGCTAGGGTTACACAGAGTTGGTTACAAGGGAGGATATTTACATATTCGTATTGCCAAGCTTGCCTTCCACGCCAAGGAAAGTCCCATCCGGACATGGGACGAAGTCTTCAATCTTGTATCTTCATAGTCCAACAGTCCGGCTAAAGTACATAGTCCGGCCGTCCGAGGACCCCCTAATCCAGGACTCCCTCAGGCATCATGGGGTCTTGCACCTTTTCTAAGGCCATGCGCCCATGAGAGTGCACCCTAAGTGGAATGCCGCCCAGGTTCAAAAAGATCAGACATACTTAGTGACTAGTAGCTTCCATGTGTGGCCACTGGCTATATGGGCTCTGGCTTAGTTGATCAGTTGTTAGAACCCTTGCCTAGACAGTGTCGACAGATGTAGCATATGTAGGTGGGATGTGGCCGTCAAGTGGTTAAGGGAACCTCTTCTGAAAGACTTCGTCTCAATCTTTGATTGGGTCCAATGGGTAAAGCGTACTAAACTTTACAGAGTACTAAAAACTAATCATGATTAGCCGTGTCCCCGGTTATGGACGAATTTGAGCAGCTAGACCATTACAATTGTTGGATGATATTGACAGAGGATACCTTAGTAAAAATTGAGTGGGAAACTTAATAATGGGTATAGGTTGGAATTGGAGTGCCCAATTCAACCATATGTATTATCTGTAGCAAGACAAAATTAAAATTTGACTATTATGTATTTATCAGGAAAAAATTAGCTTTCTGCAAAACAACCACTACTTTATCCTCTTGATATACCTTGCATGTAGATGTAGGTCTGTTATATCATTCTTGCGTGACTTGTCAATACATTCAAAGTATTGACCCTTCGTGGCTGCAACGTTTCATGTTGCAGATTTTATACGACGAGTGAGTGATACGATGTAGGGTTACGATGTCTATACTCAACATTTGCTTATGGTGTTGATGGGTTCCATGAAGATTTTATTGCTTTTCCGCTATGTTTTTGTTGTGAGCTAGCCTTGAGCTATGCCGGTATGTATTATATTAAATTCTGGATCTACGATGTAATATTATGACATGTGGTTTATTCTTGATATTACATCTTGTATTGTGTGGGCTAGCTATTGATCCAGGGACTAGCACAGAGACATCGAATCTTATCAGGTTCGGGTCGTTATAGGTGCATAGATTGGAGACTTGCTTGTGCCTCCTACTGGATTGATACATTGGTTCTTAACTAAGGGAAATACTTATCTCTACTTTGTTGCATCACCCTTTCCTCTTCAGGGGAAAAATCAACGCAGGTTCAAGAAGTAGTAGGAAGAATCTCTGGCGCCGTTGCCGGGGAGGTTCTACATCAAGCCTACCAAGTACCCATCATAAACTCTCATCTCGTACATTTACATTGTTTGCCATTTGTCACTCACTTTCCTCTCCCCCACTTCTAAAACGTTTTCAGAAAAAAAATATTTGCCTTTTTATTCGCCTTCTTTCGTTCGTCTTTTTGTCTGCCCTTATGTCTTACTTGGTTTGTTTGCTCATTTGCTTGGTATAATTGTGTGTTTATTCAATATCATAAGCAAAGAGTTTATGTATCCTCATCCACTTGCTAATCTTTTTAAAAGATCCAACTATGATGAACCAATTGCTAGTGAGTTGAGTGCACTAGATTATCTTTATGAAGTTTTGCTTGAAATCCGTGAATCTGAAAATTGTGATGATGTGCTAAAAGAAGAATTTTATGAAGTGATTCACGATAGCTCCTTGAATGGAAACCATGATTGCAATGATGTTATTATAAATTCTATTAATGTAAATTGTGCTAATAATATGCAAAACCCTAAGCTTGGGGATGCTAATTTTGCCATGTCCACTACTTATTGCAATGATCATGATTGGGGTGATTCTTCTTATGATCTTGGAAATTTATTTAAGCCTCATGATGAATATGTTTGCAATAATATTGAAAGTGGGTTTGTAAGAGTTTCAACTCTAGGTAATAATGATCCCACTACTTTGGATAATGATCAATCTTATGAAATTTTTGATAAAAGTGGGCTTTGAGAAGTAATGACTTTATTTTATGTTAATCCCACTACTTTGGAAGAGTGTCAACTTTGCATGCATGTGGATCATGAAGAGAAAATTTTATGTGATAGTATATTGTTGAATTTGATTATGATCCTACATGTAATTATTATGAGAGAGGAAGATATGGTTGTAGAAATTTTCATGTTACTAATTACCTCTCGTTATGTTGAGATTGCTATATTTTCTTTCTTCTTCCTTGCATATGCTAGTTTTTGCTTGTCTTGATAATTTGTTTGCTTACAAAATGCCTATGCATAGGAAGTATGTTAGACATAAACTTGTTTTTCACATGCTACATGATGCTCTCTTCATGTTTCAATTGATATCTTTCATGTGAGTATCATTAAAATTATCAATGCCTAGCTCAAAGGATTTAAAGAAAAGCGCTTGTTGGGAGACAACCTAATATTTTTATTTCCTATTTTTATGAAAACACACATTATTACTTCTGTAGTAATTGTGTTTTGGTGTTTTAGTTAGTTTTTAGCCAAGTAAGACCTTTGGGATACTTTGGTATATCGTTGATTTGATCTTGCAGAAAAATAGAAACTTTTGCGCACAATAACAGAATTGATCTGACCTGCTGGAGCGTGATAAAATTCTGAATTTTTTACACAAGATTGATATATGAATTGCCTTGGTTTTCCTAATTTTTCAGTTTTTGGAGTTACAGAAGTATATGAAGTTTACAGATTACTACAGAGTGTTCTGTTTTTGACAGATTCTGTTTTTATGTGTTGTTTGCTTATTTTGATGAATCTATGGGTAAATTTAGAATACAATAGATATTAAACCAATATAAATTTAGAATGAGTTCACAACAGTACCTATACTGGTGATTTATTTTATTATACTAACAGATCTCACGAGTTTTCAGTTGAGTTTTGTGTTGTGAAGTTTTCAAGTTTTGGGTAAAGATTTGATGGACTATGGAATAAGGAGTGGCAAGAGCCTAAGCTTGGGGATGCCCAAGGCACCCCAAGGTAATATTCAAGGACAACCAAGCATCTAAGCTTGGGGATGCCCAAGGCACCCCAAGGTAATATTCAAGGACAACCAAGCATCTAAGCTTGGGGATGCCCCGGATGGCATCCCCTCTTTCGTCTTTGATCCATCGGTAAATTTACTTGAGGCTGTATTTTTATTCACCACATGATATGTGTTTTTCTTGGACCGTCTTGTATACTATGAGTCTTTGCTTTTTAGTTTGCCACAATCATCCTTGTTGTACGCACCTTTTGAGAGGGACACACTTTAATCGTGAATTCATTGGAATACTCTATGTGCTTCACTTATATCTTTTGAGCTAGGCAGTTTGCTGTGGTGCTTCACTTATATCTTTTTAGAGCACGGTGGTGGTTTTATTTTATAGAAATTGTTGAACTCTCATGATTCACTTATATTATTTTGAAAGTCTTTAACAGCATGGTAATTTTCTTAGGTTATGAATTTAGTCCTAATATGATGGGCATCCAAGAGGGATATAATACAAACTTTCATATAAAGAGCATTGGATACTATGAGAAGTTTGATTCCTTGCATATTGTTTTGAGATATAAAGCTGGTGATATTAGAGTCATGCTAGTGAGTAATTATGGGTTGGTAGAAATACTTGGGTTAAAGTTTGGGATTCCCGTAGCATGCACGTATGGTGAACCGTTATGTGATGAAGTCGGAGCATGATTTATTCTTTGATTTTCTTCCTTATGAGTGGCGGTCGGGGGCGAGCGATGGTATTTTCCTACCAATCTATCCCCCTAGGAGCATGCATGTAGTACTTTGTTTCGATGGCTAATAAATTTTTGCAATAAGTATGTGAGTTCTTTATGACTAATGTTGAGTCCATGGATTATACGCACTCTCACTTTTCCACCATTGCTAGCCTCTCTAGTACCGCGCAACTTTCGCCGGTGCATTAAACCCACCATATGCCTTCCTCAAAATAGCCACCATACCTACCTATTATGCCATTTCCATAGCCATTCTGAGATATATTGCCATGCAACTTCCATCGTTTCATTTTATTATGACACATACAATCGTTGTCATATTGTTCTCATATGCATGAGGCATTCATATAGAGTCATATTTTGTTCTAGTATCGAGTTGTAATTCTTGAGTTGTAAGTAAATAAAAGTGTGATGATCATCATTATTAAAGCATTGTCCCATGTGAGGAAAGGATGATGGAAGCTATGATTCCCTCACAAGTTGGGATGAGTCTCCAGACTTTATTAAAATTAAAAGAGGCCAAAGAAGCCCAAATAAAAAAATAAAATAGGCCAAAGAAGCCCAAAAAAGAGAAAAGAGAGAAGGGACAATGTTACTATCCTTTTCCACACTTGTGCTTCAAAATAGTACCATGTTCTTCATGATAGAGAGTCTCTTATTTTGTCACTTTCATATACTAGTGAGAATTTTTCATTATAGAACTTGGCTTGTATATTCCAATGATGGACTTCCTCAAATTGCTCTAGGTCTTCGTGAGCTTAGTTTCTTTTTGAGTTTTCATACACTTATAGCTTTAGTTCATCCGTTCCATGGAAACCCCTACTCACTCGCATCGACGTCAATTGATGGGCATCTCCATAACCCATTAATTTGCCTAGTTGGTGTGAGACTTTCTCCTTCTTTTTGTCTTCTCCACAACCACCATATTCTATTCCACTTATAGTTCTATATCCATGGCTCACGCTCATGTATTGCGTGAAAGTTGAAAAAGTTTGAGAACACCAAAAGTATGAAACAACTGCTTAGCTTGTCATCAGGGTTGTGCATGATAAAATACTTTGTGTGATGAAGATGGAGCATAGCCAGACTATATTATTTTGTAGGGATAACTTTCTTTTGCCATGTTATTTTGAGAAGACATGATTGCTTTATTAGTATGCTTGAAGTATTATTGTTTTTATGTCAACATTAAACTTTTCTTTTGAATTTTATGGATCTGAATATTCATGCCACAGTAAAGAAGATTACATGGATAAATTGTTAGGTAGCATTCCACATCAAAAATTCTATTTTTATTATTTACCTACTCGAGGACGAGCAGGAATTAAGCTTGGGGATGCTTGATATGTCTCCAACGTATCTAGAATTTTTGATTGTTCCATGCTATTATATTATCTGTTTTGGATGTTTTATATGCATTAATATGCTATTTTATATTATTTTTGGGACTAACCTATTAACCTAGAGCCCAGTGCCAGTTTCTGTTTTTTTTCCTTATTTTTGAGTTTTACAGAAAATGAATATCAAACGGAGCCAAACGGAATAAAACTTTCGCGATGATTTTTCTTAGACCAGAAGGCACCCAGAAGACTTGAGGAGGGGGTCAGAAGACTCACAAGGAGCCCACAAGACCTCAGGGCGCGCCCCCTGGCCTGTGGACCCCTCGGGAGTCCCCAAACCCTAATCTTTGCACTAAAAATTTCCAAATATTACCCAAACATCAGAAGCGTCACCAAAATAATTTTCCGCCGCCGCAAGCCCCTGTCCTCGTGAGATCCCATCTTGGGGCCTTTTCCGGCACCCTACCGGAGGGGGATTCGATCATGGAGGGCCTCTACATCAACCTGGCTGCCCTTCCGATGAAGCGTGAGTAGTTTACCACAGACCTACGGGTCCATAGCTAGTAGCTAGATGGCTTCTTCTCTCTCTTTGATCTTCAATACAATGTTCTCCTCGATGTTCTTGGAGTTCTATCCGATGTAATATTTTTTTGCGGTGTGTTTGTCGAGATCCAATGAATTGTGGATTTATGATCAGATTATCTATGAATATTATTTGAGTCTTCTCTGAACTCTTTGATGCATGATTAAGATATCTTTGTATTTAACTTCGAATTATCGGTTTGGTTTGGCTAACTAGATTGTTTTTTCTTGCAACGGGAGAGGTGCTTAGTTTTGGGTTCAATCTTGCGGTGTCCTCACCTAGTGACATAGTAGGGGTAGCGAGGCACGTATTGTATTGTTGCCATCAAGGATAAAAAAATGGGGGTTATATCATATTGCTTGAGTTTATCCCTCTACATCATGTCCTTTTACTTAAGGCATTACTCCGTTCTTATGAACTTAATACTCTAGATGCATGCTGAATAGTGGTCGATGTGTGGAGTAATAGTAGTAGATGCAGGCAGGAGTCGGTCTACTTGTCACGGACATGATTCCTATATTCATGATCACTGCCTTAGATATCGTCATAACTATACGCTTTTATATCAATTGCTCGACAGTAATTTGTTCACCCACCGTAAGCCTCTAGTGAAACCTATGGCCCCCGAGTCTATTTTCCATCATATATTTTTAGATCTATAAACTAAAAAACCCAAAAATACCCTGCTGCAATTTATTTATATTTAATTTAGTTTGATCTTTATTTATCTTTTATACCTATCTTTATTAGATCTCACTCTTGTTCGTGACCGTGAAGGGATTGACAACCCCTTTTCGCGTTGTGTGCAAGTGTTTGTTAGTTTGTGCAGGTGCATAGATTGGAGACTTGCTTGTGCCTCATACTGGATTGATACCTTGGTTCTTAACTGAGGGAAATACTTATCTCTACTTTGCTGCATCACCCTGTCCTCTTTAAGGGAAAAATCAACACAATCTCAAAAAGTAGCACAACTCCATAGTCTGGGTGTATGTTTGGATATTTGAGTGTGCCATCCATATTTAATTCTTTCTCATATGCCACATCATGAAGTACAATAGAGCTCATGGTGTTAGGAGTGTGTAAATTTTCTGGTCGAGCTCTCAGAGGCATGTGGTGTTACTTGTTGGGCATCGCCCTGTCCAGCTAGAGGTGTGTTAGGAGCCTTAGGAGTAAGAGCAGAAATCATGTGAGTGAGAGTGGATTGCATTTCCACCAAGGTTTTCTAGACATTTGAGAAATTTTTGTTAACTGTTGTCTAAAACTCCTGAAACTCTTTCCTGTCACTGTCTCTATCATGTTGCAAGGCCTTGATATCTAATCAAAGAGAATCCATTTCTAGATCAGCCATGGTGTATGAGACTTGCACCATCCAATCAGTAAATGTTTACACGAGCACGGGGCTTTTATCACCCACTGATTCGCAGAATAAGAACAAACACACCGAAGTGAGGAATTTTACCACAACCAAGGTTGTAACCCGAGCTTGGTGGGTTGTTCCTACCGCCGCCAACACCGTGGCGCCCTGGTGCTTGAGAAGGGAGGGTGGGTGGAATTTTATACTGAAGAAATATTCTCCAGCAACCACAACCCGACCGCTTCCAACACCCGAACTGTCTACCGCCACCAGCGCTGCCTGAACTGTATCGTCGTCGGATATCTAGACGGAGGAGGAATTTTACCACGGAAAACCCCAACCTTGCTCGATTCCAGATCGCTCGCGCCAGGAGAACCGATGGCTCGAGATACCACTTTGTTAAGCCCAAACTACTATATGAGGTTTGAGCACTACTCACAATCACACAAGTGCGAGTTCAGGGAAGAACTTGGGGAATTTGGATTAAGGTTTGCGCCGCCAAGACGGACGATACAAAGCCAGCCGGAACACGACGGCCTAGGGTTTAACCCTATTACAAGTTAGTTGCCTTGTCTCGGCCAAACAAAGAGAAGAAAAAGAACAATGCTTTTGCCGAAACAACGATATGACAAGGCTACTAGCCGTTTGATCTGAGATTGACGTCAGCACGAGCTCCTCCTGGCGCGAAGCAATAAGTGAGTGTCCCAATCATCAGATGAAGATCTTGTGGCTGAATTTGAATTCCCTTGAACTGGTACGAGGCGCTTAACCAATGAAGTGTTTGAAGTGTCTGCTTCTTCAGTTAGGGGTCTGACACACCCCCACCCCACCCCATTTGTCGACCCACCCACAAATCCATACACATGCATGCATGTGGATCACACATACATATTTGATAGCAACAAACATACGACATAGGATATGATTGGACATACTAGAAAGTACTAGTTCATCATCACTACTTTATACTATGAGGGGGAAATGTACTTTGCCTTTTCCCTTTGTATTTGTCGTCGTAGTAGATATCGAAGACAAGGTATGGATTGTCGATGGGGTCAGAGGAGTTGAAGGAGATGACAAGGTGTAGAATGTGCGTGCATGCGTTTATAGGGTTGAGTGTATCGAAGGAGATGTAAAGCGGTAAAGTGTGCGTGCACATCTTTATAGGGTTGAATGTATGCTCGTGTGTGAGCATCTGCAATTGTATTGTGTTCAATCAAAAAAAATTCAAAAGAAAAAGAAAACAAGCAACCTTGTCAACCTGCTGCGCGGAGAACCACCACGAGAGATCCGGTTCCATTGTGAGTCGCATATCCACTCCATCTCTTTCGTGCCCGTCTCATCCTCAACAAGTCCCCGAGCCAGCCACGTTAACTTACATGTGGGCCCACACATATGTATGGTCCCACCTTCATCCAGTAACCCACGCGCGCGTAACGTTTCTCGCCCAACCCCGTCTCCCTTCCCCGGAAGACGAATCACGAGCACACGATTCCCCCAATTCTAACCCTAGAAACAGAGCGCAGGAGGGCCAGCCGCAACCGGGACAAAAGCGGAAACCACCCAACCCAAGCCTCGATTCCTCCTCCATCGCCGCGGCAGAAGCTCGAGGTCCAGAAGGGAGCGCGAGAAGCTCGCGTGAAGGACTCAACCATGGCGAGCGCGGATCTGCTGCGGAGGGAGGAGGAGTTCTACGAGTCCCTGTTCGATTCCGCCAAAGGTAGGTTATTTTCGCTCGAAATTGGTGGATCTCGGTGTTAGTTGTGTCCAAAGTTTCCGTAATGTGGTGCACTTTTCCTGGAATTTTATTCCTGTTAACGCAGGCGATGCCGCTGCCGCCAAGACGCGTGGGCAGATGATCGAGAGGAAGATTGAAGCCCTGGAGGACATGGCAACCAAGGTGAGGAGCCTGACCGTCGATGATGTTACTGTACCTTATTTGATTTCCTGTCATGGGAGGTAGCGCTCGAGTTATGGTTTTTTAAAGGTTGGAAATACGAGTGTAAATGGTTAAATAATGGTGTTTCTTGTTTGATTCTTGTGAGGAGCGGTTGAAATTAACACAGACTTGCCATATTAGTCTCCTCGGGGGTGAAAACCTTAACTGGGAACAAAAATTTGATCTGCTTTATATGACCTGTTACTTTTATGCGTATATATGTTTCGATATATAAAATTATCTAAGGCTATATGATTAAGCACGTTATGATGGTTTACAATGTTATACAGGTTAGTAACCGGAGGTCTCGCAGATGGTTGAATGATCGCTTGCTGATTGAGCTCGTCCCTCGTCTTCATGTTGAAGAAATCAAAGGCCTCTTTGCCCCTCCGCCATTTGGTGAGCTCCAATGCTGCTCAAATTTGTTACAACATTTTGCAACCTGACCATAGAATGTGATGTTCTAAGTAAATCTGCACTGAGTACTCTAGTTCATTTAAACCTACATGAATTGCAACAGGCGGTTTAGATTTTGTTGGGAAACATCTTTTCTTTTTAAAGCATGCGCATTTTAACTTTTTATTGGTAGTGTTATGGCGTTAACTAATTTCTTTGTATTCATCACGTGAATGATCTGTACTGAACTACTGATTCTTTCCGTGGCATGTTTTCCTCTAAGCGCTTATGTGGAGTTTCTCATTTTAGTTGTGCTGCCATTTGGCATAGGCATCAATACATATATTTTTTAATTTATTTGTTATGTTTCAAACATCTCATTTGTTGCATTTGACCAATTTTCTGCATGCAGGTGAGGAAGCACCACTGTCAGCATTTTGCAGGACAAGTGTTGGTGAGTGGGATGCCTTCAGGAGCATTGACATGGACGTTGAGGTATGTTAGCATCTGTCATGCCGATGTATGTTGTCCATCACTAGTCTGCAATATATTAAACCCAAATGCACAGACTTCAGAGACATATAAAATGTGCCTATCGTATTGCCAGTATGTATGCATTGTTAACATAGATCCATGACACTTGGCAAGTTTTATATTTGCAGGAAAGATTTATGCAACGGATGAAACAATCATCAACTAAGCAGAAGAATCTTGTGAATGAAGATGAGTCAATTGTGCTGAATGCTTGGCGTCGTATAGATTGCCAAACAAGAGAAGCTATGAAGAGAAACTTCCTACCTGAACTGCTTGAAATATATGAGGTATGACCTTCTGCCTTTTGGTCCTACTTTCTTTAAACCTAGTCCGTTTGTTTTAACAATGTTATATTTTTTGTTTGTTGTTATAGTGCTCAGAACATGTGTGGTGTCAAGACTCGGGAGTAAAAGTAAAATGATACTAGTAATATTTTGGTTGTGTAATGCTATGTAGCACATGAAGATAATTCATCTATTCTCATCTGTTTGGTTTGAAGTTTTGGAACTCTGAGCACATATAGATTAAATGAATTATGCAAATGGAAAGAAATGGAATCTGATAAATGTTTGTTGAACCGAGTTCAGTAGTTAAAACCAACAATTCATGCACTGCTTATATTAGGAAGTTCAAATTATGTACGCCGATGGGCTTATGTATGAGTTAGCAGTTTAGCACCATTATTCTGATGAAACAAAGAACATGCTGTTTTGATCAATTTGATTCTACTTAGGGTTGTGTAGGAAAATATTTGTAAGTGTTGACTGTGTTATGGATCTTCCATATGGAGTCCTACACTGCTTGTAAGTTATATCTATATCTGTTTAATACTTGTTGGATTCAATAGTGCAGCCAGCTTAGATGCTCTGCAGAAAGTATATACTTGACTATTATTCTTGGAAAGAAAGTACTCCCTCTGTAAAGAAATATAAGAGTGTTTAGATCACTATTTTAGTGGTCTAAACGCTCTTATATTTGTTTACGGAGGGAGTATATACTTGTCTATATCTGTATTATGTTGCTGTTGTTTAAGATTGCAAAAACCGTGCTCCACTTTTGCAGGAACGGATCAGGGCCTTCATTGAAGACACCACTGATAAAGATGTGCTTGTGTTGAATGTCCAGGACCCATTTCAGAGGTTGCTATTACATGGTGTGTGCGAGGTAAATGTTTTATCCTGAGCTGTGTAAGATCATCAGTTTTCCCAAGGAAAAAGAACCCAATCCATCAATTGCAAGGTTCCCAGTTTGAATCACGATGTATTTGCGCGCAGTTCTACAACGTAACGTCTACAACCACGGGTACTTTGCAAGATGGAAAGCCGTGGAAGACAACAACAATCAAGAAGCGTTCAGGGACGGGTGTTGCCCCCATGATCACATTGGTTAGTTTCCTGAGAACAAAGAAGAATGGGCCTCACGTTGCCTCGTGAGGACTGGAAGCCCCATATTCCTCGGCCAATACAAAGGAGTGTTGGCCATGAGGCCATGATCATGCTCCTGGGAGAAGCCAAAGTTGTTTCTTTAGGTTTTGCTTAGGATGTACACAGATGTAAATTAATTACCAATTTACCATGCTTCGTCTAAAGAGATGACAAGGCATGCAAGTGATGAGTCACTTCGCAGCCAAGCAAGTACTGTACCTGTTTCGCGTTAAACCTTACCTTACCGCCAGATTACTGGTGGTGGTGGCAAACAATGGTTTTCAACTGACTTTTGATTTACATGGTTCTAATGATCCAGCTTACGACGAACTCAAGGTAACTTCCAATGTACTCCCTCCGTTTCATTTTACTCTGCATATTAGATTTGTCTGTCCAAATTTATATTAGAAGAATATATCAGCATCTACAATGACAAGTAAATATGAAAATATATTTCACAATGAATATAATGATATTGATTTTGTATTGTGAATCTTAATAGTTTTGTGTATAAATTTGGTCAAACTTCAAAGAGTTTGACTTCTGACAGACAGTAAAAAAGAAACGAAGACAATCCCGAGTGACATACAAATTCTAATCAGTTCACTCCACTTTCTGAATCGAAGATCCGAAGCTTGTGATTTCACGTGCATAGACGCAGACGGCAACATCCTACCGGATGGCCCATATATAATCCACCCAAAACGCGTGGTCATGATTTAGTGACCCAATCTTATCTGGTCATGATTTTGCCACCCAACCGAACGGGGCAAACTTGGCCCAAATGCCCGGACGGATCAGTAATCCCCATGTCCAACCCCACATGAGCGCCTGAATGCGCCTGACACGTCGGACTGATAGCATAGACCCATGCAAAATGACCAGGCTGACCGGTAATCCTCCGGATGTGCCAGACACGCCGAACTGACCACATAGACCCACGCAGAAACCCATCAGTTCGAGAAGCGCCTCCTCTGTTTTTCGGTGAGGGTATTCATGATGGTGTATCATGCCGCTTCGGCGTGCCGCCCGAGGGACCCAAGTCTGGCTATTTAAGCTGGACGGCGGCAGCCCTACCCTAGCCCGTCCTCATTTCTTGCCTCTCCATCCCCTCCGCCGCCGCCACATTCTAATCCTCCCGCCACTAGCCATACCGAGGTCTCAGATTACGATATACGCCATTCTCATGCCGGAGTGGCGGCTCGAGATCCTTGAGCGGATTCGGGCTAGATGTGAAGCCCAGATCCCAGCCGGCCTGCCTCCAATTCGCCGGAGCCAGAGTCGGATGAGGAGGAGCAGGCAGAGGAGAACGTGAATCCGGAGGAGGAAGAGGTTGAATGCGAGGCTAATCCGGCGCCTCCGGTTGCGGGCTTCGCCATGGCCGACGCGCAGGGTGGCCCAAGCAGGGAGGCAGCGGAGCAGCAGGCCATCCTCGACTCCATCCAGTCAGAGACGGAGGTTGAGGCGGAGCTCGACGAGAAGGAGGAGGAGGAGGCACCACCATGTCGCCCGGCCACCAGTGACCATGAGGCCGGCAACTCCGGTACGAAGTTCATCTCCGACAAGGAGGACGAGTAGTGTAGTTTGTATGTAGATCATTTCGTTGCATGCTTTTGTATGAAAAATATTAACCATGAAATAGGTACTATGGTTGTCGGAGGCCAAATATGAGGTACAAACGGTCACCATCCGCGGACAAGCCTGTCCGCATCCACAAACGTTTGGCAACTCAAATTAGCTATATGTGATTGTAGATGCTCTTGCTACAACACTCCTCGTCCCCTATCGGCTCAACTCTATGTCTCTATCTATCTGCAGTTGTATGTAATTGTGAAATCATTAGTTAAGGGTACATCTTGCAAAAGCCATTCTCACTTTCTCTGGTGGTGACAAATGACGCACTGCATGCGTAACACTTATCACGGTTAGAGAGTTTTGTGTTCTTTTTGTAGATTCGTTTTTCCAAAACAGTTTATCTCTTGAACCGTGCGTCCAAATCTGGACCGTTTTCATCATTACGTTTATCACGTCGAACTATTGAAAACTAGATCCATGTTAATAGGTTTGGATGAATTTTTTTCTCCAAAAATACTGGAAACAAAAAAGAAAAATTGATAAAAAAGAAACAGAAAAACGGAAGGAACATAAACCAAAAAAACATGAAACCATAAAAAGAATGAAAGGAAAAAAGAAAACCGAGAAGCACAATTATGCTTCACACGGAAGCACATTTTGCGCTCTACTTTTTTTTGTTTAAGAAGCATAGTTTTCTTCACGCAGAAGCATAATTGTGCTTCACGTGGTGTACAAATGTACTTTTCACTTTTTGAAAAGCACAATTTGCACTTCAGACCGAAGCACAACTATGCTTCATACAACGAATAACCGTGCTTTCCACTCACGACAGTGCTATTCAGTTTTTAGAAAATACTATTTGTGCTTGACGCAAAAGCAAAACTATGTTGTTAACTTCATGGAAAGCATAGTTTGTGCTTGACACGTAAAATAACTGTGCTTTTCACTTTTCGGAAAGCACACTTTGTGCTTAACACACTGTAGAGTGCACAACTTTGCAATTCATTTCTCGGAAAAAACACAGTTTATGTGCTTCATCATAAACCACAATTATGCTTTTACATGGTGTGTTTCACGCAGAGAAACAAAATGGAAAATCATTTTTTCCTGATAAAACGTAGGGAAAACATGCAAACCCCCAAAATTAAATAATAATAATAAAACACGTGCAGAAAAAAAACCCTGTGCTCCCGTGCCCAAGATACATGACGGCGACTTTGACGCATCACTTGACACACTCCTAGGTAGCTCGAAGCCCCCAAGATGTGTGTTCGAAGGGGCACCAGTTGGATAGTTGCTCCCGCATTTGGTCTACGTCGAATGGGGTGCCCACTTAATAGCAGCTCCCCCCCCCCTCCCACAATGGAAGACACCAGCAGCCCACAAGGTGTATTTCATAAGTGGACCGACCCATGTAGCCCGCATTGTACCATCCGATTTCTTCTTCAGATTTTTTATGTCTTTTCATCTCCTTTATTTTACATTTTTCAAATTCATGAATATTTTTACAACTCGTGAAAGCTATTTAATTATACAGTTCATGAATATTTTCAAAATTCATGGACATTCTTCAAATTCGGTGAACACTTTTTCAATTTTGTCACCCTTTTCAAAACTCTTAAACATGTTTCAAAATTGATAAACATTTATTAAAACTCAATAACATTTTTCTAAAGTCACTTTTTTTATTTACAATCTTTTTAAAATTCAATAACATTTTTTAAACATTATTTAAAAATAGCATGAGCATTTAAAAAAATCCATGTACATTTTTTTAATTCATGAATTTTATCAAATATAGAAAATAAAATTGATAAACCGATAAAAATCTTGTGTTTTTACGAACATATTTTTTAGACAATTTTACGAACATATTGGTGAACAACTCGAAGCCAACGCGGCCGAGTAAGCATGTGAGTGACCGAGCGCTAATGGGGCACAGCTCGCCAAGTCTACGTGAGTGTCATAGCTGCATTTTTCTCGCTTGAAACCGGGAAATGCTCCCATGTGCCAAAGTGAATTTCCTCTGCGTCTATGGCTTTCTTTTAGCGAGAAAG
>NC_057808.1:228537446-228556307 GCF_018294505.1 Triticum aestivum
AGCATTCATAAAATTATTCGTGACATTTAAAAACATTCAAAAGTAAAAAAGAAATGTTCATGAAATGTAACAATTTGTTCACATAATTTTCTAAAAAAATTCATAACATTTAAGTAATGTTTGTGCTACTAAAAAATGTTCATAAAAACTGAAAAGAAAAAAGATATGGCCGCATGTTTAAAAAAAGTTAGCACATTTTGGAAAAAAATCAACGTGTTTTCTTTGTTTTCATTTTTTTTGGTAAAAACTACAATTTGTGTTTTAAAAATGTTAAAACATGTATTCACATAAATTTTTAACTTGTACTTTTTAAGAAAAATAACTTCTGTATGAAAAATTGAACCTATATATGAAAATTGTTGAATATATATAAAAAATTGTCTTGAATTGGAAAAATATAAAAGAAAAACCCAAAAATAAACCTATAGAGAAAATCACAGAAAAAAGAAAGAAGAAAAACGGGACAAAACCTACCCAAAACCGGACGGAAGGTTCCTAAAATGAAGCCGCGCTGTAGGGGGGGCTTTCCTAAAATAGCTCGTGCACCACTCGTGTTGGGCCGGTCACACGGATGAACTCTATAGACGATGGATGCTTTTTTGAACATCAGTACACACACAATCGCTTATATACACGCGCATACACTCACTCCTATGAACGCACACACGCACATTCTACCCCTATGAGCACCTCTGAAAGACCGAGCCGATATATTATATTGAGATTTACGAAGTCACCGTAGGCGCCTCGTCGTCGACGGGAACGTCTCCCACTAAATGCGCATCGCCGGAAATCCTGAAATAAATCCAGGAATAAATGCGAGCACCAGGATTTGAACCCTAGTGGGCTGGGGATACCACAGTCCCTCTAACCATCCAACCACGGGTTGGTTCGCTATAGACGATGGATGCTACCATGTTGTAGTACGCGAGAGTTGGCATTAGCGGAACGGAATATCCGAGACCAACTAGTTAACGAACGCTCCTTCTGAAGCCTAGCAACGATCGGTGCGCCACTTGGCGTACTCTCAGTCATTCGCCACGTGTCGCGCTCTGGGCACTCCCTCCGTATTTTTTTATTTTTCCGCACGCGTTTTAGGCTTTTTTTAACGTTTTTTCTCCTTTTTTTGACGTTTGGGTTTTCCACCGGTCTTCCTTAACTTTTTGATAAAAAAATTGGTAAAAAAAATTTGCGCGAAAAAACGCGTTTTCTTTTTTCTTTCTTTCGGGAGAGTCACGATTTTGCTTTCGCGAGAGTCATAGTCATGCTCTCGGAAACGAAAAAAAACGCGTTTTTTGTTTTTTTTTCCTTTCGCGAGAATCACGGTTTTGCTTCCGCGAGAGGCATGGTTGTGCTTTAGCGAGAGTCATGGCCGCGCCTCTCGGAAACGAAAAAACGCGTTTTCTATTTTTTTTCCTTTCGCGAGAGTCACGATTTTACTTCCGCGAGAGGCATGGTTGTGTTTTCGTGAGAGTCACGGCCGTGCCTCTCGGAAACGAAAAAAAAACGCATTTTTTCCGCGAGAGTCACGGTTTTGCTTCCGCGAGCTGCGCGGTTGTGCTTTCGCGAGATTCACGGCCGTGCCTCCTCGGAAACGGAAAAAAATCGCGTTCTCTCTTTTATTTTTCCTTCTGCGAGAGTCACGGTTTTGCTTCCACGAGAGGCACGGTGTTAAGGCATCTCTCTCTCTAGGTAGTTTTGGTGATTGGTGACAATGCTTTTGCGGACTAATCGTGTGCGTTGAGTAATTCAGAGATTCATTCTTTGGCACGAGACGATCCCTTCCCCTCAGAGTTTTAAGCAAAGACGGTGTAGCTCTTTCGTTTAAGTTTTGGTGGACTTGTTTCGTAGGAGTCACCGTACTATCAAGAGGGGGTCCGCATTGAAAAGGTTAGGGTGGAATCAACACGTACACATCTCCTTTGCACCCACTGAGCCTTCCCGCTTCAATGGAGGATCTTTCATTGCTTCCTGTGTGAGCTTTGGTCCCAGTGGTAGTACCACAGACCCCAGCGGTAGTACCGCTTAAGAGCCACAGGCGGCAGTACCGCTCCCCAGCGGTAGTACCTCCTGGGGCTCTCAGCGTAGTGCCGCTGTTGTGCTGAGCTTCTACCGCCTCGACTCGAGGGTGTCGCCTCTCGTGTCGGATTTTGCGGCACTGGCAGTGGCAGTAGAGGCGGTAGTACCGCTCGCAAGTGGTAGTACTGCCCCTACCACCGCTGCTAGTACCGCCCTGGGTCCGGTTCTCGCTCCGCCCCTGGTCTCCCTCCGTCTGCACGATAGCACCGCGTGGGGGAGCGGTAGTACCGCGACACCCAGCAGTAGTACCGCTGCCCCCAGCGGTAGTACCGCTCTGTGCGGGGCTGAATGGGAGGTAACGGTTGGATTGGTTCCCTCCCTTATAAAAGGAGGTCTTCTTCTCCAAGTTGACCTACCTCTTTTCCCCCAAGCTCCATTGTTGCTCCAAAGCTCATTTTCGCCCGATCTCTCTCCCTAGCCAATCAAACTTGTTGATTCTTTAAGGATTGGTTGAGAAGGCCCGGATCTACACTTCCACCAAGAGAAATTTGATTCCCCCCACTAATCCCTTGCAGATCTTGTTACTCTTGGGTGTTTGAGCACCCTAGACGGTTGAGGTCACCTTGGAGCCATATTCCATTGTGGTGAAGCTCCGTGGTATCGTTGGGAGCCTCTAATTGGGTTGTGGAGATAGCCCCAACCTTGTTTGTAAAGGTTCGGTCGCCGCCTTCAAGGGCACCAATAGTGGAATCACGGCATCTCGCATTGTGTGAGGGCGTGAGGAGAATACATGGGTCCTAGTGGCTTCTTGGGGAGCATTGTGCCTCCACACCGCTCCAACAGAGACGTACTTCCTCTCAAAGGGAAGGAACTTCGGTAACACATCCTCGTCTCCACCGGCTCCACTTTTGGTTATCTCTTACCTTTACTTGTGCAAGCTTACTTAGTGTTGTTTTCCTTGCTTGGTTGTATGCTTGTTGTTGTTTCATCATATAGGTTGCTCACCTAGTTGCATTTCTAGACAACCTACTTGATGCAAAGTTTAATTCGGTAAAAAAGCTAAAAATTGTTAGTTGCCTATTCACCTCCCTCTAGTCAACTATATCGATCCTTTCAATTGGTATCAGAGCCTCATGTCTTTATTAAGGACTTTACCGTCCGAAGAGTATGGTTGACACCGTAGACGGTGGGGAAGAGCACCCCGGTGTGATTCCGTCCTCGTCTACGGCCGATGGGGGTTCCTCGGTCTCTCGTGAGGAGTTCAATGCGGCTTTGGACACATTGAAAACCTCCATGACGACCGAGGTTGAAAGCATGTTCAATAAGTTTTTAGAAGGCTTTAAATTATCCACCGCACCAATGAAAGTGGGTGATCCCGCTAACAAGGTGACGGATGCTAACTCCGATAAGGGGGAAGCTACGAGTGACAAAGTTCCTTTATCTAGTGGTAGAAGTGGAAATGGCATCTTTGCCCATGTTGAACCTCCACTTACTTATGGAGGACCGGTTCCCTCCACTCATTTGAATCATGTTGGTCCTCCTCCCAAGTTTGTGAAAAATGAAGATTTTGCCTCTTGGGTCTATCGCTTTAAACGTCATTTAAATCATAGTTCTACTAACCTTTGGAGAATTATTGAGCAAGGTTTCTATCCTCATGACCCAAGCAACTTCACTCCTAGAGAAGCCGCGGATCATCAATTCAACGAGTCCGCTCTTTGCATTCTCCAAGAGGCCATCCCTCCTGAAGATATTGCGCATCTCCGACCTTTCACCGTGGCCAAGGAAGCATGGTAACATGTTGTTTCCATTTACAAGGGAAGCGCAATCATTCAATGCTCCAACTATGAAGTGGTTCAAGATGAAGCCGATGAGTTTGCAATGAATGAAGATGAAGAACCTCGTGAGCTTTACCGGAGATTAATCACTCTCGCGGTCTCACTCCGAGATCATGGGAGCAAGGATACGGATGACAATTGGATCGAGCGCAAATTTTTTGAGGCCATGATGCCTTACCACAAGGCCATGTCCTCCGTCATCCGTCAAAGGCCGGACTTCCACACCTTGTCCTCAAGTGAAGTGTTGGATGAGTTTGTGGCAATGAGGATCTTAGACAAGACCGCCGACAATGCGGTGTTGCATTCTCAATGCGCAAAGAAGCCCAACCTTGCCTTGAAGGCCAAGGCTAGTCTGGAAGAAGAGGATGAAGAGGAAGAAGAGGAGAGTAACCCCGAAGATACAAAATATTCTTATCATGAGCACATGGCTCTCGTTTCAAGGCAATTTTGGAGCAAGAAGAACTCAAGGACCAACTTCAACAAGAACAACTCAAGTGGCGCCAAGGGCAAGAAACGTGTGAGGACATGCTATAATTGTGGCAATGTGAGCCACTTTGTTGCGGAGTGCCCTTATGAGAAGAGGGAAGACAATGGTGGCAAGCTCATCCGAAAAGACAAGGCCAAGTCCTTCCCCAACAACAACAACTTCACCAAGAAGACTCCTCCCAAGAGGTTGGTGGCACAAGAAGAATACAATGAGGATGGTAATGATGATGAAAACGGTGAGTCGGTTGCCATGGCCTCCGTTGCCATTGCAACAACACCAGGGGTGTCCCTCTTTGACTCACCCAATGAGAACATCACCGCCAAGTGCCTCATGGCTAAAGCCACCAACAAGGTAACCTCCAACATCAAAACTACCATCATTACTAATCCATCATTGACGGATTGCATTGATGAAAGTGAGGGGTCCAATGAGGAGGAAAATGAATCTGAGTCTTTTATGAGTAAGCTCAAG
Source organism: Triticum aestivum (assembly GCF_018294505.1). Taxonomy (NCBI): domain Eukaryota; kingdom Viridiplantae; phylum Streptophyta; class Magnoliopsida; order Poales; family Poaceae; genus Triticum; species Triticum aestivum. The sequence continues at coordinate 228,542,259 of NC_057808.1, forward strand.
GGTAAGTCCAAGAGGCACTTTGTTGCTCTCTTGGAACAACTTGGTGAAGCCAATGACATGATCGAGGCTCACGAAGAAACCATCTCTAAGATGGAGGGGCATAGTCGTGACTATGCCGATGAGATATCGGATCTATCTAATGCGCTTGAGGAGGAGCGTGGTCGTCGTTTGGCTCTTGAGGAGTCACACAACGATGATAATGCTAAAAGTAAGAAAGATCTTGATCATGCTCTTGTTGTATCTCGTGTGCTCAATTCGCGAAGGCCAAACTCGGTGTTGATCTTGCTAGACTCAAGGAGGAGTTTGATATACTTGACAAGGCTCACAGGGCCTTCAAGGGCACTCATGCTAGCCTTAAAGAGTCTCATGATCAACTCCAAGTGAAGCTAACTAAGGCGAAAGCCACTTTTCCTCATATGGTGTTAATTGATAATGCAAATGCTACTAACCCTTGTTGTGAGCATGTGCATCTTGTGGAGGAAAATGCAAAGTTGAAGGAGCAACTTGAGAAAGGCCTTGTTTCTTGTATACAAGGTGAGAAGAACCTCAATGACCTTTTGAGCAATTAAAAGGAAGTTGTGGCCAAGGAAGGAATTGGGTTCGCACCCAAGTCCAAGAACAAGAAGGAGAATGACAAGGCCAAACGACCTCCTCCTCTCAAGCAAACTTTTGTGAAGGAGGGAGAGGGTTCTTCTAAGGAGAAGAACAACAATGTGAAAGGTGCTGGTGCCAAGAAGGGCAATGCCACCCCTTCCAACAAAGCCGACGACTTTAACCTTTCCTATGTGTTATGCCGTGCTAGTGATGGGCATGTTTATGCTAAATTTGTCGGTTATCCTTATGAGTACATTGAATGGTCAATTTGGGTTCCTAAGACCCTTGTTACTAACATCAAAGGACCCATTACAAGATGGGTACCTAAAACCAAGCATTGATCTCTTGTAGGTGTTTGCTTCCGGTGGGGGATCATGGTTGCTCGATAGTGGAGCAACAAATCATATGACTGGAAGCAAGGACTTGGTGGTGGACGTGCACAAGATTTCATCTATGCCCACCAATGTCGAGTGGGTGATGCCTCGTCTTCTAAGGTATTGGGACTTGGCAAGGTTGTCATTTCTCATGATCTCACGATCGAGAAAGTCATGCTTGTTGAGTCCCTTGCATACAATTTACTTTCCGTTCGTCACCTTGCACTCATGGGCTTTGCCACTTTCTTTGATATTGATACCGTGGCCCTTTTGTGGAGCAAGACTCTTAAAGTAGCCTTTGTTGGGCATGTCGAGAACGGTCTCTATGTGATTAACTTTTCGGAGCGACCCACTAAGACCGCGGCAAGCCTAATGGCTAAAGTTGACGTGGGACGGCTTTGGCATCGACGTTTAGCCCATGTCAATATGAGATCTTTGCAAAGTCTTCTCAAGGGGGACCATGTCCGTGGACTAACAAATGTTAGTTTTGCCGAAGATGGTGCTTGCAGCTTGTATCAAAGGAAAGCTACATGAGAAGGCTCACCCTCCCACGACTATCATTTACTCGAAGAGGCCTTTGGAGCTCCTTCACTTGGATCTCTTTGGGCCTCCATCCTTTGATAGTCTTGGGGGTAGAAAGTATTGCTTGGTGATTGTGGATGATTATTCAAGGTACACTTGGGTATACATCTTCAAGAGGAAGAGTGAGACCCAACAAACCGTCATTGACTTTGCGAATGAAGCTCAACGCCAACACAATGCAAAGATCTTGACGATAAGAAGTGACAACAGCACCAAGTTCAAGAACTACACCTTGGATGAGTTTCTTAGTGATGAGGGTATCAAGCATCAATATTCCGCACCCTACACCCCTCAACAAAATGGTGTAGCGGAGAGGAAGAACCAGACGTTGATGGATGCGGCAAGGACCATGATGGCGGAGTTCAAGTCTCCATACAATTTTTGGGCCGAAGCAATCAACACCGCGTGTCATGCATCCAATCTGTAGCGACCCGATCCCAATGGACCGTAGTCTCTGTGCTTAAGTGTCATCCCTGGATCGGTATTGCTGACACACACAGTATTCGAGGATTTATTGCAGAGTTCAATCACACACTTATTACACGAGTGTCTCAAAAAGAGTACTTATTAAAATAATATGGCTGAAGGCCATCTAAATAAGATAATTGCAGAAGCATCGAAGATAAATGAGTCCATCCAACTCCACGGCAATACTGAGAGCATGACAACGACCTAGTGCACCTTACTCTTCGTCTAAAAATTCTGCAACATGATACGTTGCAGCTGCTACCTCTTGAGCACTGCGTTGGTTTTTCCCTTGAAGAGGAAAGGGTGATGCAGCAAAGTAGCGTAAGTATTTCCCTCAGTTTTGAGAACCAAGGTATCAATCCAGTAGGAGGTTACGCACAAAATCACCTTGTACCTACACAAACAAATAAGAACCTTGCAACTAACGCGATAAAGGGGTTGTCAATCCCTTCACGACCACTTGCAAAAGTGAGATCTGATAGAGATAATAAGATAAATATTTTTGATATTTTTATGATATAGATTGGAAAGTAAAGATTGCAAAATAAAATAGATTGGAAACTTATATGATGGAAAATAGACCCGGGGGCCATAGGTTTCACTAGTGGCTTCTCTCAAGATAGCATAAGTATTACGGTGGGTGAACAAATTACTGTCGAGCAATTGATAGAAAAGTGCATAGTTATGAGAATATCTAGGCATGATCATGTATATAGGCATCACGTCCGCGACAAGTAGACCGAAACGATTCTGCATCTACACTATTACTCCACACATCGACCACTATCCAGCATGCATCTAGAGTATTAAGTTCATAAGAACAGAGTAACACATTAGGCAAGATGACATGATGTAGAGGGATAAACTCAAGCAATATGATATAAATCCCATCTTTTTATCCTCGATGGCAACAATACAATACGTGCCTTGCTGCCCCTGCTGTCACTGGGAAAGGACACCGCAATATTGAACCCAAAGCTGAGCACTTCTCCCATTGCAAGAAAGATCAATCTAGTAGGCCAAACCAAACTGATAATTTGAAGAGACTTGCAAAGATAACAAATCATACATAAAAGAATTCAGAGGAGATTCAAATATTGTTAATAGATAATCTTGATCATAAACCCACAATTCATCGGATCTCGACAAACACACCGCAAAAAGAATTACATCGAATAGATCTCCAAGAGAATCGAGGAGAACTTTGTATTGAGATCCAAAGAGAGAGAAGAAGCCATCTAACTAATAACTATGGACCCGAAGGTCTGTGGTAAACTACTCACACATCATCGGAGAGGCTCTGGTGTTGATGTAGAAGCCCTCCGTGATCGATTCCCCCACTGGCGGAGCGCCGGAAAAGGCCCCAAGATGGGATCTCACAGGTACAGAAGGTTGCGGCGGTGGAAATAGGGTTTCGTGGTGCTCCTGGATGTTTTCGGGGTATATGGGTATATATAGGAGGAAGAAGTAGGTCGGTGGAGCTACGAGGGGCCCATGAGGGTGGGGGGCGCGCCTCCCTGCCTCGTGGCCTCCTTGCTTCTTTCTTGACGTCCACTCCAAGTCTCTGGATCATGTTTGTTCCAAAAATCACTCTCCCGAAGGTTTCATTCCGTTTGGATTCCGTTTGATATTCCTTTCCGCGAAACACTGAAATAGGCAAAAAAACAATTTGCACTGGGCCTTTGGTCAGTAGGTTAGTCCCAAAAATAATATAAAAGTGTATAATAAAGCCCATTAAACTGTTGGGGAACGTAGCAGAAATTCAAAATTTTCTACGCATCACCAAGATCAATCTATGGAGTAATCTAGCAACGAGGGGAAGGGGAGTGCATCTACATACCCTTGTAGATCGCGATGCGGAAGCGTTGCAAGAACGCGGATGAAGGAGTCGTACTCGTAGCGATTCAGATCGCGGTTGATTCCGATCTAAGCACCGAAGAACGGTGCCTCCGCGTTCAACACACGTGCAGCCCGGTGACGTCTCCCACGCCTTGATCCAGCAAGGAGAGAGGGAGAGGTTGGGGAAGACTCCGTCCAGCAGCAGCACGACGGCGTGGTGGTGGTTGAGGAGTGTGGCAATCCTGCAGGGCTTCGCCAAGCACCGCGGGAGAGGAGGAGGAAGAGGGGTAGGGCTGCGCCATGAAGGAGATGTGTTCTCATGTGTATGGCAGCCCCAAAACCCCAATATATATAGGGGAGGGGGAGGGCTGCACCCCCTCTAGGGTTCCCACCCCAAGGGGTGGCGGCCAGCCCTAGATCCCATCTAGGGGGGCGGCCAAGGGGGGAAGAGAGGGGGGCGCCACTAGGGTGGGCCTTAAGGCCCATCTGGACCTAGGGTTTGCCCCCTCCCACTCTCCCATGTGCCTTGGGCCTTGGTGGGGGGGCGCACCAGCCCACCTGGGGCTGGTCCCCTCCCACACTTGGCCCACGCAGCCTTCTGGGGCTGGTGGCCCCACTTGGTGGACCCCCGGGACCCTCCCGGTGGTCCCGGTACATTACCGATAGCACCCGAAACTTTTCCGGTGACCAAAACAGGACTTCCCATATATAAATCTTTACCTCCGGACCATTCCGGAACTCCTCGTGACGTCTGGGATCTCATCCGGGACTCCGAACAACATTCGGTAACCACGTACGTACTTTCCCTATAACCCTAGCGTCATCGAACCTTAAGTGTGTAGACCCTACGGGTTCGGGAACCATGCAGACATGACCGAGACGTTCTCCGGCCAATAACCAACAGCGGGATCTGGATACCCATGTTGGCTCCCACATGTTCCACGATGATCTCATCGGATGAACCACGATGTCGGGGATTCAATCAATCCCGTATACAATTCCCTTTGTCTATCGGTATGTTACTTGCCCGAGATTCGATCGTCGGTGTCCCGATACCTTGTTCAATCTCGTTACCGGCAAGTCTCTTTACTCGTTCCGTAACTCACATCATCCCGTGATCAACTCCTTGGTCACATTGTGCACATTATGATGATGTCCTACCGAGTGGGCCCAGAGATACCTCTCCGTTTACATGGAGTGACAAATCCCAGTCTCAATTCGTGCCAACCCAACAGACACTTTCGAAGATACCTGTTGTGCACCTTTATAGCCACCCAGTTACGTTGTGACGTTTGGTACACCCAAAGCATTCCTACGGTATCCGGGAGTTGCACAATCTCATGGTCTAAGGAAATGATACTTGACATTAGAAAAGCTCTGAGCAAACGAACTACACGATCTTGTGCTAGGCTTAGGATTGGGTCTTGTCCATCACATCATTCTCCTAATGATGTGATCCCGTTATCAACGACATCCAATGTCCATGGTCAGGAAACCGTAACCATCTATTGATCAACGAGCTAGTCAACTAGAGGCTTACTAGGGACATGGTGTTGTCTATGTATCCACACATGTATCTGAGTTTCCTATCAATACAATTCTAGCATGGATAATAAACGATTATCATGAATAAGGAAATATAATAATAACCAATTTGTTATTGCCTCTAGGGCATATTTCCAACATAAACATCCAAAACAGATATTATAATAGCATGGAACAATAAAAAATTATAGATACATTGGAGACGTATCAAGCATCCCCAAGCTTAATTCCTGCTCGTCCTCGAGGAGGTAAATGATAAAAACAATTTTTTTGATGTGGAATGCTAGCTAACATAATTTTCTAACTAATTCTCTTTATTGTGGCATGAATGTTCAGATCCGAGAGATTCAAGATAAAAGTTTAATGTTGACATAAAAATAATAATACTTCAAGCATACTAACTAAGCAATTATTTCTTCTCAAAATAACATGGCCAAAGAAAGTTCATCCCTACAAAATCATATAGTTTGGTCATGCTCCACTTTCGTCACACAAGAATGCTCTCATCATGCACAACCCCGATGACAAGCCAAGCAATTGTTTCATACTTTAGTAATCTCAAACTCTTTTCAACTTTCACGCAATACATGAGCGTGAGCCATGGATATAGCACTATGGGTGGAATAGAGTATGATGATGGGGGTTATGTGGAGAAGACAAAAAAAGAGAAAGTCTCACATTGACGCGGCTAATCAACGGGCTAGGGAGATGCCCATCAATTGATGTCAATGCAAGGAGTAGGGATTGCCATGCAACAGATGCACTAGAGCTATGAATGTATGAAAGCTCAACAAAAGAAACTAAGTGGGTGTGCATCCAACTTGCTTGCTCATGAAGATCTAGGGCATTTGAGGAAGCCCATTGTTGGAATATACAAGCCAAGTTCTATAATGAAAAATTCCCACTAGTATATGAAAGTGACAAAACAAGAGACTCTCTATCATAAAGATCATGGTGCTACTTTGAAGCACAAGTGTGGAAAAGAAAGGATAGTAGCATTGTCCCTTTTTATTTATTTTTATTTCTTTTTTTGGCCTTTTTTTTATTTGGCCTTTCTCTTTTTTTGGGGACAATGCTCTATTAATGATGATCATTACAGTTCTATTTATTTACAACTCAATGATTACAACTCGATACTAGAACAAAATATGACTCTATCTAAATGCCTCCGGCGGTGTACCGGGATGAGCAATGAATCAAGAGTGACATGTATGATAAATTATGCATGGTGGCTTTGCCACAAATACTATGTCAACTACATGATCATGCAAGGCAATATGACAATGATGAAGCGTGTCATAATAAATGAAACTGTGGAAAGTTGCATGGCAATATATCTTGGAATGACTATGGAAATGCCATAATAGGTAGGTATGGTGGCTGTTTTGAGGAAGATATAAGGAGGTTTATGTGTGATAGAGCGTATCATATCACGGGGTTTGGATGCACCGGGGAAATTTGCACCAACTCTCAAGGTGAGAAAGGGCAATGCACGGTATCGAAGAGGCTAGCAATGATGGAAAGGTGAGAGTGCGTATAATCCATGGACTCAACATTAGTCATAAAGAACTCACATACTTATTGCAAAAATCTACAAGTCATAAAAAACCAAGCATTACGCGCATGCTCCTAGGGGGGTAGATTGGTAGGAAAAGACCATCGCTCGTCCCTGACCGCCACTCATAAGGATGACAATCAAAGAACACCTCATGCTTCAAATTTGTTACACAACGTTTACCATACGTGCATGCTACGGGACTTGCAAACTTCAACACAAGTATTTCTAAAATTCACAACTACTCAACTAGCACAACTCTAGTATTACCATATTCATATCTCAAAACAATCATCAAGTATCAAACTTCTCATAGTATACAATGCACTTTTTATGAAAGTTTTTATTATACCCATCTTGGATGCCTATCATATTAGGACTAATTTTATAGCCAAAGCAAACTACCATGCTGTTCTAAAGGACTATCAAAATAATATAAGTGAAGCATGAGATATCAATAATTTCTATAAAATAAAACCACCACCGTGCTCAAAAAGATATAAGTGAAGCACTAGAGTAAAATTATCTAGCTCAAAAGATATAAGTGAAGCACATAGAGTATTCTAATAAATTCCAATTCATGTGTGTCTCTCCCAAAAGGTGTGTACAGCAAGGATGATTGTGGTAAACTAAAAAGCAAAGACTCAACTCATACAAGACGCTCCAAGCGAAACACATATCATGTGGTGAATAAAAATATAGCCTGAAGTAAAGTTACCGATGGACGAAGACGAAAGAGGGGATGCCTTCCGGGGAATCCCCAAGCTTAGGCTTTTGGTTGTCCTTGAATTTTACCTTGGGGTGCCTTGGGCATCCCCAAGCTTAGGCTCTTTCCACTCCTTATTCCATAATCCATCAAATCTTTTACCCAAAACTTGAAAACTTCACAACACAAAACTCAACAGAAAATCTCATGAGCTCCGTTAGCGAAACAAAACAAACCACCACTTCAAGGTACCGTAATGAACTCATTATTAATTTATATTGGTTTTAAACCTAATGCATTCCAACTTCTCTATGGTTTATACCTCCGATACTAGCCATAGATTCATCAAAATAAGCAAACAACACACGAAAAACAGAATCTGTCAAAAACAGAACAGTCTGTAGTAATCTGTATCAAACGTATACTTCTGGAACTCCAACAATTCTGAAATAAATTGGTGGACGTGAGGAATTTGTCTATTAATCATCTTCAAAAAGAATCAACCTAAAAGCACTCTCCAGTAAAAAATGGGAGCTAATCTCGTGAGCGCTAAAGTTTCTGTTTTTTACAGCAAGATCATAAAGACTTAACCCAAGTCTTCCCAAAGGTTATACTTGGCACAAAAACTAATTAAAAACATGAAAACACATCTAAACAGAGGCTAGATAAATTATTTATTACTAAACAGAACCAGCAAGCAAGAAACAAAAATAAAATTGGGTTGCCTCCCAACAAGCGCTATCGTTTAACGCCCCTAGCTAGGCATAAAGGCAAGGATAGATCTAGGTATTATCATCTTTGGTATGCAGTACATAAGTGGCTCTCATAATAGATTCATAAGGTAATTTAATCTTATTTCTAGGAAAGTGTTCCATGCCTTTCCTTAACGGAAATTGGAATTTAATATTTCCTTCTTTCATATCAATAATTGCACCAATCGTTCTAAGGAAAGGTCTACCAAGAATAATAGGACATGTAGGATTGCAATCTATGTCAAGAACAATGAAATCTACGGGCACATAATTCCTATTGGCAACAATAAGAACATCATTAATCCTTCCCATAGGTTTCTTAATGGTGGAATCCGCAAGATGCAAGTTTAAAGAACAATCATCAAATTCACGGAAACCTAATACATCACACAAAGGTTTTGGAATCATGGAAACACTAGCACCCAAATCACACAAAGCATAGCATTCATGATCTTTAATATTAATTTTAATAGTAGGTTCCCACTCATCATAAAGTTTTCTAGGGATAGAAACTCCTAATTCAAGCTTTTCTTCATAGGATTGCATTAAAGCATCAACGATATGTTTGGTAAAAGCTTTATTTGGACTATAAGCATGAGGAGAATTTAACACGGATTGCAACAAGGAAATACAACCTATTAAAGAACAATTATCATAATTAAATTTCTTGAAATCCAAAATAGTGGATTCATTGCTATGTAAAGTTTTGACCTCTTCCATCCCACTTTTACCAAATTTTGCATCAAGATCTAAAAACTCTGAATCATTGGGACGCCTTTTAACTAAAGTTGACTCATCTCCAGTCCCATCATTATCAAGATTCATATTACAAAACAAAGATTTAATGGGAGACACATCAATCACTTTTAGATCTTCATCCCTATTATCATGAAAACTAGAAGAACACGCTTTTACAAAGCAATCTTTCTTAGCGCGCATCCTAGCGGTTCTTTCTTTGCACTCATCAATGGAAGTTCTCATAGCTTTGAGAGACTCATTGATATCATGATTAGGTGTAATAGATCTAAGTTTCAAAGAATCAACATCAAGAGAAATTCTATCCACGTTCCTAGCCAACTCATCAATCTTAGGCAATTTTTCTTCAAGCAAAGGATTGAAATTCTTTTGAGAAATCATAAATTCTTTAACACTAGTCTCAAAATCAGAGGGCATCTTATTAAAATTTCCATAAGAGTTGTTGTAGGAATTACCATAATTATTAGAGGAATTACTAGGATACGGCCTAGGATTAAAGTTTCCTCTATAAGCGTTGTTACCAAAATTGTTCCTACCAACGAAATTCACATCCATAGATTTATTATTATTCTCAATCAAAGTAGACAAAGGAATATTATAAGGATCAGAACAAGCACTCTTATTAGCAAACAATTTCATAAGTTCATCCATCTTTCCACTCAAAACATTAATCTCTTCTATCGCATGAACCTTTTTACTAGTAGATCTTTCGGTGTGCCATTGAGAGTAATTAACCATAGTATTATCTAGGAGTTTAGTAGCTTCTCCTAAAGTGATTTCCATAAAAGTGCCTCCCGGGGCCGAATCTAAAAGGTTTCTAGAAGCAAAATTCAATCCGGCATAAAAAATTTGTATAATCATCCATAAATTCAAACCATGTGTAGGGCAATTACGTATCATTAATTTCATCCTCTCCCAAGCTTGCGCAACATGTTCATGATCAAGTTGCTTAAAATTCATAATATCGTTTCTAAGAGAGATGATCTTAGCGGGAGGAAAATACTTAGAGATAAAAGCATCTTTGCACTTATTCCAAGAATCAATACTATTTTTAGGCAAAGACGAAAACCAAGTTTTAGCACGATCTCTAAGCGAAAACGGAAATAGCTTCAATTTAACAATATCATTATCCACATCTTTCTTCTTTTGCATATCACAAAAATCAACAAAGTTGTTTAGATGTGTAGCGGCATCTTCACTAGGAAGGCCAGAGAATTGATCTTTCGTGACAAGATTCAACAAAGCAGCATTAATTTCACAAGATTCAGCATCGGTAATAGGAGCAATCGGAGTGCTAAGAAAATCATTGTTGTTGGTATTGGAAAAGTCACACAATTTAGTATTGTCTTGAGCCATCGTGGCAAACAACACAAGCACACAAGAAGCAAGCGAAAATAGGCAAACGGAAAAAGAGGGCGAATAAAACGACAAAGGTGAAGTGGGGGAGAGGAAAACGAGAGGCAAATGGAAAATAATGTAATGCGAGGGATAAGAGTTTGTGATGGGTACTTGGTATGTCTTGACTTGACTTGGCAACTGCGCCAAAAATGGCTAGCTGTTGGGAGATCAAATCTTGACTTGACTTGGCGTAAGCCTCCCCGGCAACGGCGCCAGAAATCCTTCTTGCTACCTCCTGAGCACTGCGTTGGTTTTTCCCTTGAAGAGGAAAGGGTGATGCAGCAAAGTAGCGTAAGTATTTCCCTCAGTTTTGAGAACCAAGGTATCAATCCAGTAGGAGGTTACACACAAAATCGCCTTGTACCTACACAAACAAATAAGAACCATGCAACCAACGCGGTAAAGGGGTTGTCAATCCCTTCACGGCCACTTGCAAAAGTGAGATCTGATAAGATAATAAGATAAATATTTTTGGTATTTTTATGATATAGATTGGAAAGTAAAGATTGCAAAAAAAATAGTTTGGAAACTTATATGATGGAAAATAGACCCGGGGGCCATAGGTTTCACTAGTGGCTTCTCTCAAGATAGCATAAGTATTACGGTGGGTGAACAAATTACTGTCGAGCAATTGATAGAAAAGTGCATAGTTATGAGAATATCTAGGCATGATCATGTATATAGGCATCACATCTGCGACAAGTAGACCGAAACGATTCTGCGTCTACTACTATTACTCCACACATCGACCGCTATCCAGCATGCATCTAGAGTATTAAGTTCATAAGAACAGAGTAACGCATTAGGCAAGATGACATGATGTAGAGGGATAAACTCAAGCAATATGATATAAATCCCATCTTTTTATCTTCGATGGCAACAATACAATACGTGCCTTGCTGCCCCTGCTGTCACTGGGAAAGGACACCGCAATATTGAACCCAAAGCTGAGCACTTCTCCCATTGCAAGAAAGATCAATCTAGTAGGCCAAACCAACCTAATAATTCGAAGAGACTTGCAAAGATAACAAATCATACATAAAAGAATTCAGAGGAGATTCAAATATTGTTAATAGATAATCTTGATCATAAACCCACAATTCATCGGATCTCGACAAACACACCGCAAAAAGAATTACATCGAATAGATCTTCAAGAGAATCGAGGAGAACTTTGTATTGAGATCCAAAGAGAGAGAAGAAGCCATCTAGCTAATACTATGGACCCGAAGGTCTGTGGTAAATTACTCACACATCATCGGAGAGGCTATGGTGTTGATGTAGAAGCCCTCCGTGATCGATTCCCCCTCCGGCGGAGCACCGGAAAAGGCCCCATGATGGGATCTCACGGGTACAGAAGGTTGCGGCGGTGGAAATAGGGTTTCGTGGTGCTCCTAGATGTTTTCGGGGTATATGGGTATATATAGGAGGAAGAAGTAGGTCGGTGGAGCTGCGAGGGGCCCACGAGGGTGGGGGCGCGCCTAGGGGGCCAGGCGCGCCTCCCTGCCTCGTGGCCTCCTTGCTTCTTTCTTGACGTCCACTCCAAGTCTCCTGGATCACGTTTGTTCCAAAAATCACTCTCCCAAAGGTTTCATTCTGTTTGGATTCCGTTTGATATTCCTTTTCTGCGAAACACTGAAATAGGCACAAAAAAACTGCAATTTGCACTGGGCCTTTGGTTAGTAGGTTAGTCCCAAAAATAATATAAAAGTGTATAATAAAGCCCATTAAACATCCAAAACAGCTAATATAATAGCATGGAACAATCAAAAATTATAGATACGTTGGAGACGTATCAGCATCCGTGTAGATCAGTACATGGAATATGCTGGCAAGATAACACCATAGAGCAATGAACAAATAACAACTATCACTACATGCATATTTGGCTGGTGGAGGCTCTACAGTTATCATTTGCATAAAGCTAATTTTCCCCCACAACAAAGGAATATATTTTATTTAACTACAAAGTTTGTTGAAATTATTGAGAAGATACCCCCAACTCAATCCCAAATTAACATTAATAACCCAACAAATTCGTTAAGTAGAGTGATGAGATCAACATAATAATTCAAGTACCAGATACTCAAGATGTCCATAACCGGGGAGACGGCTAACCATGATTAGTTTGTACACTCTACAGAGGTTTGCGCACTTTTCCCCACAAGACTCGATCTCCTCCGCTAAATTTTCTCGCACTGCATGATGTTTGAGAAACGGATGACCGAGACACAGTCTTTCTGAAGAGGTCCCCTTAACCGATAGATAGGCAGGTACACCTACAATCACCTACATCTTCTAGCCCATCATGGAAAGGATTCCCACAACTTACTCAACTATGTCAGAGCCCATAATGGCTTGTGGCTGCACACGGAAGTTTCTAGCATGAATAATCTTATGATCCCTTTGAGCCTGGGTGGCACTCCATAGGATGATCACACGGGTACCCCGGGATCTCCTTGGACAACACTGGATTCCCCAGGTGCCCACAACTAATCCACCCAGATGTGTATTAAAGTAGCCACCTTAAGTTAACCCTTAGATATAAATAACTCTCACATCTTTCATGAATCTCACAACCCAATCCACGTCTACGAGCATAGCAAAGTAGTATAAGCATAACGTAGTAACACCCAGGGTTTGAATATAAGGCAATAGATTCCTACCTCATCAACTACTTCCCAAATACCCACATGTTATCACATCCTACTCATGCAATGTTTGAGGGTTGAAACTAATGCATAAAAACTAGGTAATAAAGGGGTATGATCAAAGTGTTACTTGCCTTGCTGTCGATCGGAAAACCCTAGAGACTCGTAGTAGCAAGCCTCGCACTCCAGAAACTCTATCATGAACAAACAATAGCATACATAAGCACTCAAGCATAAGGATGCAAATGGTAAAAACCAAAAGAAAATCTCTAACCTGAAAGTTCAAGCGAAGAGCTTTGATTTGCAAAAAGAATCAATCGAATCAGAGTTACGAAACTCAAACTATGATCAAATAAGTTTGAATTCAAATCTGCTTGAAACCAAATTTTAAATTTCCAAAATCATGTTCAAGTTGATTATCTGGACACAGTGGAACAAGATTGGCGTTGGTTTCACTGGATTTGGATAAACGAGCAAAAAGTAGTGAGGGTTTGAAGATCAGGGACTAATCTGTAAGAAAACTATTCGCGGATAGTCCCTGGCCGAAAATTAAACGAAAAAGAAAAATTCTAACGAACGAACGTTCGCTAACAGAAACTAATGAACGAATTCATTCGTTAACAGAACTAATCGGGTGAACGTTCACTAAATAACCTAATAAAATAATAAAAACTGATCTAATCTAAAACCGAAAAAACGTAGGCAACCGAGCGGTTTTGTACCGGTTCTCGCGGGTTCGGCCGGCGCCGACGGCGGCGTTCTCCGATGAGGTCGGCGAGGCGGGACGGCGGCTCCGGCGCGACAGGCGCGGGCGGCGGCGAGCACAAGCG
>NC_057808.1:228556815-228564995 GCF_018294505.1 Triticum aestivum
GGCGGCTTGAGGAGGGTGGGGGCGGCGGCGGTGGGTATTTAAAGAGGGGGGAGAGGCCGGCTTGGGGAGGGGGCAAAGAGCGAGGCGGCGGCGGAGTCGGAGTCCGACCGGGACTCCGGTGGCGGCGGCTGCGTGCGGGAGGCGGACTCGGGGAGGCGGCGGCGTTGCGGGCCGGCTGGGCTTCGGCCCAGTCGGTCGAAGGGAAACTTTTTTATATTATTTCACCAGAACAGAAAAATCCAAAATAAAATAAATAAAAATCCTAAAATCCCAAAAATAATTTTCACGGTCCTCTACTAATATTTAGGACCACGTGAACTTTTTCCTAGGCTAAAATGCACTTTTTTCCAATTTAACCGAACAAAATCTCAAATAAAATTCAAATAAATAAATATTTTTATTGAAAATTAAATTTCCATTATTTTCTCTGTTTTGAAGAGGTCATATTATCTTCTCTCATTATTTTTATTTATTTTGAAATAATTGGAAAAATAATTTCAAATAAAAATTGCCTTGATCCAATTTACCAATTTTGAAAAATTCAAAATGGAATTTTATGAAAACCTCCAACTCTCTCAAGTGGTCCTTGAGTTGCTTAAGGTCTCTAGGATCAAAATGTCCAAATACAACCAATTCAAAATGCAAGAATCATGGATGCATATGATGAAATAATGGTTAGCATCCAAATTGAAAATTGGAATGTTACAAACCTACCCCCCTTAAGATGAATTCGCCCTCGAGATTTGGGTCGGCTAGCAAATAGGTGTGGGTGGTCTTTCTGTAGGTCTTCTTCTTGCTCCCAGGTGGCTTCTTCCTCGGTATGGTGGCTCCACTTAACCTTGCAAAACTTGATGACCTTACTGCGTGTAATTCGGCTGGCAAACTCGAGAATCTTGACAGGTTTCTCCTCGTAGGTTAGGTCACTTTCCAACTGAATAGCTTCCAGGGGCACTGTATCTCTCAGAGGAATATCGGCCATCTCTTCATGGCACTTCTTCAACTGGGAAACGTGAAACACGTCATGAACTCCTGACAAACCTTCTGGTAACTCCAGCTTGTAAGCAACTTCACCCATACGTTCCAAAACTCGGTATGGCCCTAAAAATCGTGGTGCTAACTTTCCCTTGACTCCAAATCGTTTAACTCCTCGAAGTGGTGACGCACAGAGATATGCTCTGTCTCCGATTTCATAGGCTACCTCCTTGCGTTTAGTGTCAGCATAACTCTTCTATGTGGACTGAGCTACCTTCAGTCTATCACGAATCAACTTGACTTTCTCTTCAGACTCCTTG
Source organism: Triticum aestivum (assembly GCF_018294505.1). Lineage (NCBI taxonomy): Eukaryota > Viridiplantae > Streptophyta > Magnoliopsida > Poales > Poaceae > Triticum > Triticum aestivum. Next base: position 228,558,108 of record NC_057808.1, read on the forward strand.
ATTAAATCTGGTCCGAACAACTGACGGTCTCTAACTTCATCCCACATCAATGGTGTCCTACACCTCCTTCCATACAAAGCTTTGAAAGGGGCCATCTTCAAACTAGCCTAGTAACTATTGTTTTATGAGAACTCTGCATAAGGCAAATTATCATCCCAACTAGATCCATAATATAGCGCACAAGCTCTCAACATGTCTTCCAGAATCTGGTTGACTCTCTCGGTAAGTCCATCTGTCTGTGGATGAAAGGCTATACTGAACTCTAGCCTGGTACCCAAAGTCTGGTGTAATTGATTCCAAAACTTCGAGGTAAACTGTGTTCCTCTATCTGATAAGATGGTCCTCGGAACTCCATGCAGACATACGATCCTGGTCATATATATCTTGGCCAACTTCACGCTCGTATAAGTGGTTTTCACAGGGATAAAGTGAGCCACTTTGGTCAAGCGATCAACTACTACCCAGATGGAATCGTAACCTGATCATGTCCTGGGTAATCCGGTGATGAAATCCATGCCAAGTTTATCCCACTTCCATTCGGGTATTGGCATAGGCTGAAGTAATCCTGCTGGTTTCTGATGTTCTGCCTTAACTCTCTGACATACGTCACATACGGCTACATACTCGGCAATATCCTTCTTCATTCCTGTCCACCAGAAACGTTCCTTCAAATCCAGATACATCTTGGTGTTTCTTGGGTGAATCGAGTATGGCGAGCCATGAGCTTCCTGAAGTATTAACTTCCCGATCTCTGGGTCATTGGGCACATAAATACGATCCTCAAACCATAAAGTTTCGTGCTCATCCTCACGAAAACCTTTGGCTTTTCCTTTACTCATCTTTTCCTTTATCTCCGCAATCTCCTTATCAGTCTTCTGGTGCTTCTTGAATCTTTCCCAACAATGTGGACTGAACTTCCAATGCTGCAACAAAACCTCTCGAAACTATCTCCAAATGAAGTTCCTTGAGATCGTCGGCTAACTCTTGTGGTAATCCTCCGATCACGAGAGTATTAACATAACTCTTGCGGCTCAACGCATCTGCTACAACATTGGACTTTCCTGGATGATAATGCAATTTCATGTCATAATCCTTTATTAGCTCCAACCATCTCCTTTGCTCGAGGTTCAACTCCTTCTGCGTGAAGATGTACTTCAAACTCTTATGATCCGTGTACACATCACAATGGTTTCCAATAAGAAAATGTCTCCAGGTCTTGAGCGCATGCACTACGACTGCTAACTCCAAATCATGCATGGCATAATTCAACTCATGAGGTCGAAGCTGACGTGAGGCATATGAAACAACTCTTCCGTCTTGCATAAGTACACCTCCAAGTCCCTGGCGAGAAGCATCACAATACACTTGGAAATCCTTGCATATATCTGGAAGAATTAGCACTGGGGCTGTAACTAAACATTTCTTCAACTCCTGAAAACTGGCCTCACATTCTTCGGTCCGTTTGAACTTAGTGTCCTTCAATAACTCCATCATGGGCTTCGCAATCTTGGAAAAATTCTCAATGAATCTTCGGTAATATCCTGCGAGTCCAAGAAAACTGCGTATCTCTCCTACTGAGGTGGGTGCCAACCACTCAGTGACAGACTGAACTTTGGAAGGGTCTACTGCTATACCTTCTCCTGATATAACATGTCCGAGAAATCCAACTTCCTTCAACCAAAACTCACATTTGCTGAACTTGGCATATAGCTGATGTTCCCTGAGCTTCTCAAGAACCAAGCGCAAATGTTCCTTGTGTTCTTCTTCATTCTTTGAGTATACCAATATATCATCAATGAACACCACAACAAACTTATCCAAGAACTCCATGAACACCTTATCCATCATACTCATAAAGTAGGCAGGGGCATTAGTCAAACCAAAAGACATGACAGTGTACTCATATAGCCTGTACCTTGTGGTAAAAGTTGTCTTAGGTATATCCTGTTCTCGGATCTTCAGCTGGTGGTATCCTGATCGAAGATCGATCTTGGAGAATACTTTAGCTCCCTGCAGCTGGACAAACAAATCGTTGATCATCGGTAGTGGGTATTTGTTCTTGACCGTCACCTCATTCAGCGCACGATAATCCACAACCATTCTTAAAGATCCATCCTTCTTCTCAACTAAGAGCACTTGGGCTCCCCATGGTGACGAACTTGGTCGAATATAACCTTTCTTCAATAACTCCTTAATCTGCTTCTTAATTTCCTCCAGATCATTTGCGGGCATCCGATACGGTCTCTTCGATATTGGTCCGGTGCCTGGTAATAGCTCTATCAAAAATTCTATATCTCGATCTGGTGGCATGCCTGGTAGTTCCTCCGGAAATACGTCGGGATAATCCTTCACAACTGGCACTTCCTCCTGAACAACTCCCGAAAGTGAATTTACTTGAGTCCTCCTTGGCGCATGCCTAGACACATACTTGATCCTTTTACCCTCTGGGGTGGTGAGGAGAATTGACTTACTAGCACACTAGATATTTCCTCCGTGCATCGATAGCCAATCCATGCCTAGTATCACATCCAATCCTTGTGACTCCAGAATTATTAGGTCTGAGGGAAAAACATGCCTACCTATGGTCAATGGCAACTGAAAACATCCTCTGCTAGCCATATACTCCGCTCCAGGTGAGCTTACTAACATAGGTGTCTTAAGGGCTATGGTGGGCAACTTAAACTTATCCACAAATCCCCTTGATATGTATGAATGCGATGCACCAGTGTCAAAAAGGACAATAGCGGTAAATGACTTCATCAAAAACTTACCAATAACTGCATCGGGCTGCTCTTCAACTTCCTCCATGTTGACGTGGTTCACCTGCCCTCTGGTGAAAGGGTTGGGCTTCTTTCCAGAGCTTCCATTTCCGTTACCATTCTTTAACTCAGAACAATCATTGGAGTAGTGTCCAGTCTCCCCGCACTCGAAACAGGTAACATGGCTCAAATCCTTCTTGGCGGGTGTTGCCGGGTTGGAACGGCTCTGACTGTTGTTTCCTCCATTCCCATTCCCATTCTTAGGGCCACTATGGTTATGTGTACTTACTCCATTGTGAGTATGGCCTCCATGGTTATGATGGGTATGTCCTCCTGAGTTCGGGGTAAAACGAGGCTTCTATTGAGCTCCAGAGTTGTACTTCCCTTGTCCATACTTCCGTTTGCGGTTCTCTATCTTCTGCTGCTTGCCATCAATCATAAGTGCCCTGTCTACCAGCTCCTGGCAGTTAGTGAATGTTGCCACCATCAACTACATACTCAGCTCATCATTCAGCCCCTCCATAAACTTCTCCTGCTTCGCGGCATCTGTCGCCACGTCATCCGGGGCGTAGCGAGCTAACTTGCTGAACTCATCCACGTACTGCGCCATAGTACGATTTCCCTGGCGTAAGTTGCGAAACTCACGCTTCTTCATGCTCATAGCTCCAGCTGAGATATGTGCAGTGCAGAATGCTTGTTGAAACTGATCCCAAGTGACATTGGCCACGGGGAAAGTGACTGTGTAGTTCTCCCACCATGAGGCTGCGGGTCCATCCAGTTGATGTGCGGCAAAGCGCACCTTCTCAGCATCTGTGCAACCTGCGGTGGTCAGCTCCCTTCCAATCTTGTGGAGCCAGTCATCAGCAACAATCAGCTCGGTGCTACTAGAGAACACCGGCGGATTCAACCTTAGAAAACGGGCTAAGTTGTCCACTGGAGGTGGTGGCAGTGGGTTGTTATTGTTGTTGGTGTTGTTGTTGTTGTTGTTGTTGTTGTTGTTGTTGCCTTGGTTCTGGACTACTAACTGCATCAAGGCATTCTGCTGTTGGATCAACTGAGTGAGCTCCGGTGGAAAGACAAATCCGGGGTCACGTCTTGGAGGCATCTGATAGGTTTAGAGGGGTGAGAACAGAATAGAGTGAGGTCTAAAGAGAGATTTCACTACCCATATGCACATGAGGCAAACACATTCATTTCACACCACTCAATTCAAACAAGATTCATACAATCGATCTAAGCTACCGTTACAAAATCTCGCAGACTATTACTATATACATGGGAGAATACTAATGGTAATATGGTGGTCGACTAGAAACTTTGATCGGTGGAAGACTCCATGATATCTGCTCCAGCTTCGTCTTCATAATCATCATCGCTGCCAGGGTCGGAGTCCGTGTCGTCTAGTATGATGTAATCTTTCGAACGAATGTCCACTCAAGGTTCGGGATCCCCCATGAATATCCCTAGCTTCTTCTTCAAGTCTTCATTCTTCTCCATTAGTACAGCAATTTCTTCTTCATAACCATCGCACGTAGACTTGAGTTCTTCCTCCAGCTCCATGTTCCGGGTCATCACCTTCTTCGTGTCTATCATGTTGGCGCACATCTGGTTCTCCTGACGACGAATGTGCTAATTTAACTCCTGTATGTAGGCTACAATTGACTTATCCTTCCTGGTGCAAATAATCTCCCATTGCTCATCTCGGCGTCCACATATCTGGTAGATGGTGTCCTTAAGATCCTTGTTGTACACCTCGCCTATGCGTCCAATGGCGATGTGGGCGGCCATGCTCTTTCCTAGACTCCAGGTTGGTGCATCAAAGGAAAACTCGATGGGCTCGATAACTGGCGCAAACGTCCTTCCTGGAACACGAACTTGAATCGTCCAGCGCTCCTCTTCTGGTAAAGTGGCGGTGAAGGTTCCGGTGAAGCTGGTATGCCGATGTTCAGGTACCTAGTGACTTCCTTCAAGTGTCGTCCGAATGGGGTGTCATCATCCGGTTGAGTGAACTTGTTCCTTGGGTCCGCCATCTATAGAGTAGAAATGGAGAAGAGTTAGAAATGAGTAGAGAAGAGTATCTTGTGGCTTTTCCAAGTGGTCATGTCCTACAGTCAGCGTGTGCTCTGGTATCATCTTGTAGCGACCCGATCCCAATGGACCGTATTCTCTGTGCTTAAGTGTCATCCCTGGATCGGTATTGCTGACACACATAGTACTCGAGGATTTATTGCAGAGTTCAATCACACACTTATTACATGAGTGTCTCAAAAAGAGTACTTATTACAATAATATGGCTGGAGGCCATCTAAATAAGTTAATTGCGGAAGCATCGAAGATAAATGAGTCCATCCAACTCCGCGACAATGCTGAGAGCATGACAACGACCTAGCGCACCTTACTCTTCGTCTGAAAATTCTGCAACATGATACGTTGCAGCCGTGTAGGCCAGGACATGGAATATGCTGGCAAGATAACACCATAGAGCAATGAACAAATAACAACTATCACTACATGCATATTTGGCTGGTGGAGGCTCTACGGTTATCATTTGCATAAAGCCAATTTTTTCCTACAACAAAGGAATATATTTTATTTAACTACAAAGTTTGTTGAAATTATTGAGAAGGTACCCCCAACTCAATCCCAAATTAACACTAATAACCCAACAAATTCATTAAGTAGAGTGATGAGATCAACATAATAATTCAAGTACCAGATACTCAAGATGTCCATAACCGGGGACACGGCTAACCATGGTTAGTTTGTACACTCTTCAGAGGTTTGCGCACTTTTCCCCACAAGACTCGATCTCCTCCGTTGAATTTTCTTGCACTGCATGATGTTTGAGAAATGAATGACCGAGACACAGTCTTTCCGAAGAGGTCCCCTTAACCGATAGATAGGCCGGTACACCTACAATCCCCTACATCTGCTAGCCCATCATGGAAAGGATTCCCACAACTTACTCAACTATGCCAGAGCCCATAATGGCTTGTGACTGGACACGGAAGTTTCTAGCATGAATAATCTTATGATCCCTTTGAGCCTGGGTGCCATTCCATAGGATGATCACACGGGTACCCCGGGATCTCCTTGGACAGCACTGGATTCCCCAGGTGCCCACAACCAATCCACCAAGATGTGTATTAAAGTAGCCACCTTAAGTTAACCCTTAGATATAAATAACTCTCACATCTTTCATGAATCTCACAACCCAATCCACGTCTACGAGCATAGCAAAGTAGTGTCAGCATAACGTAGTAACACCCAGGGTTTGAATATAAGACAATAGGTTCCTACCTCATCAACTACTTCCCAAATACCCACATGTTATCACATCCTACTCATGCAATGTTTGAGGGTTGAAACTAATGCATAAAAACTAGGTAACAAAAGGGGTATTTTCAAAGTGTTACTTGCCTTGCTGACCATCGGAAAACCCTAGAGATTCGTAGTAGCAAGCCTCGCACTCCGGAAACTCTACCATGAACTAATAATAGCATACATAAGCACTTAAGCATAAGGATGCAAATGGTAAAGCAAAAGAAAATCTCTAAGCTGATAGTTCAAGTGAAGAGCTTTGATTTGCAAAAAGAATCAATCGAATCGGAGTTACGAAACTCAAACTATGATCAAAGAAGTTCAAATTCAAATATGCTTGAAACCAAATTTTAAATTTCCAAAATCATGTTCAAGTTGATTATCTGGACAAAGGGAAACTTGACGAAGATTTTGGCGTTGGTTTCACTGGATTTGGATAAACGAGCAAAAAGTAGTGAGGGTTTGAAGATCAGGGACTAATCTGTAAGAAAAATATTCGCGGTTAGGTCCCTGGCCAAGAATTAAACTAAAAGGAAAAATTCTAACGAACGAACATTCGCTAACAGAAAGTAACGAATGAATTCGTTCATTAACAGAACTAATCGGGTGAACGTTCACTAAATAACCTAATAAAATAAAAATACCGATCTAATCTAAAACCGAAAAAACCGTAGGAAACCGAGCGGTTTTGTACCGGTTCTCGCGGGTTTGGCCTGCGGCGACGACGGCGTCTCCGGTGAGGTCGGCGAGGCGGGACGGCGGCTCTGGCGCGGCAGCGAGGTGGCGGCTACGGCGGCGGGGAGCGACG